>NC_135554.1:6715474-6957974 GCF_964340395.1 Glandiceps talaboti
CTTTTGTTTCAGCTACCTAACTTTAGATAGATCACAGGGGCTTGAAATTGGCTATATTACCTTTTGTTTCAGCTAACTAACTTTAGATAGACCACAGGGGCTTGAAATTGGCTACATTTGTTTTCAAATCTTTGTTTTTTGTGCAATGTTTATGGTTGAGAGCACTCAGTAGAACTAACGCATAAATAATTAATGAGGTAGTCATACTCATAGTAAAGCTGGTTTATTAAAACCAGCAAAGAAGAGATTAAAATTGATTTAGAAAAACAACAACACAACACCATCTTTTCAAATCATTACTTTATTACATGGCACCTTGTAGGGAAAAGATATTTTTAAAAAGAAAAAAAAAAGTAAACATTACACAATAACCAAAATTTTTTAAACAAATATGGCCAATTTCAAGCCTGTGGATAGACATACACTTAAACCATTGTTGCAACAAGTAGTTGATATGTAATACAAACTATTGAATGGATATATTGGTTTAAAGTGGCCATATTGATGAGAATTTGGTATTTATTTTGGATTTTTATTTGATAAAACAGCTTCACTATGTTTTTCTACTTGAAAATATAATGTGAAATAACATATACCAAGTCCATGTTCGCAACTCAATACATTGCAAAAAGATGCAAAAAGTGTAAAAAGTTTATTGTACGTACAATAACAAACATTTTATACATTGTTCAATGTTTTGCAATTTAGTGAGTTGCAAACATGGACTTGGTATATGTTATTTCACATTATATTTTCAAGTAGAAACACATAGTGAAGCTGTTTTAGCAAATAAAAATCCAAAATAAATACTGAATTCTCATCCATATGGCCACTTTAATTAATATACCCACAATATATAGTGGCATTTCTGATGACTTCTCTTATAGGATTGCAGTATACATTTTGGCCATTTCAAGTGTTATACACTTAGATATCTTGATGACAGGGTGGTTATATACACTATACAGATTTACCGCTATCACCCACTTGTGTAATTTACCACATCAAACATCTTACAACTTGGTTTTTGTATTAGTTCTGAACTCAGAGTGTAAATAATTTACCTGGTATATAAATAAATCACTCAGCCTACTCCAGCTGTTATTGTCTACAATTCAATGATGTAGACTTGTCACATGACCACAGGATGCCATTGTATACCGGTACTACAGTAATTTTTTTTTGTTAAGGGTGGTAATCAGGTATATGTAAAATCTACCAGGGTTCCCAAGTAATCTTACCTTGGTTCCAAAACAAAATTTTGGCAGACTGTAAGGGAAACTACACAACTTTTACCCCTTTCCCCCTTTCTGTTACCAGGGTTCCCCAACCTTAACAAAAACACTGATAAAGCAGTATTGTATATAGTCTTGCTGCTAGACGTTCAGGCTTTCTTTCGATACTATAAGCGAACGAAGTTTGCAGTGAGGGCTTGCCCGAACAGTCTAGCAAATGTCATTTTCAGACCAGACATTCCATTGAGATTACGTTAAGCGGTGGGTTGGGCCATATATGCATATATATACTTTAATATATTCAATCTCTGCATGCAGGTGTTGACAAACACATTTACGTCATTACTATGTCTTATCAGTTTATGGTAATTGTGTTTGATGAGTGTGTAGACGTTGTCATTCACACATTTCAGTTAATGCATTGGTGGTTATTTTTACAAGCCCCTCCTTAAGATGAATATGCATGAAAAATTAGCCATTGTCCTCTGTTTGTGCTTGTTGCTAATGCAGTTCTCTGATTGGCAGTTATTTATATCCTGATGACATTTGCTAGACCTTGGATGTTCCATCCTCGATAGCGATGTTCGGTCATGTGTCGTATTGTATCGGAAGAACATCCGAGGTCTAGCAGATAGACTACCCTGTATAGTAGTTTTACAGTCATCTGCAGTAGATTTAGTTTGTATCTATAAAGTAAGTTGAAACCTTGTCATAAGAATATTTCATCATGAAATGAAAGTAACCTCTATAAGCCATCAAGTTACACATTACAGCCCTGTAAGTGATTTTTAAGTTGTACACAAGTACCTGTGAACAAAGTTTTAGAGTTTTGAAAATTTAAAAGTCTCATTTACACTGCTCCTATTTGCTTTCAGACATTATGTGTACATATGGGAATGACAGATGCATTCATATGGGATAAAGGTACACCCAAGGAAAGAATGACAGATTGGAAAGAGACTGCTGAACTTTTGAACGAAATCAATCACGAATTCATTAAAGATGACAAAGCAATACAGTACCCACACAAGGTAATTCATTATTAGATACTTCTGTTTTGTTGTTGTGATTTTTAAATTTGTGAGAATAGTTGTCATTTTAAGTTACAGATGAAATGTCAATATTTATTGTGACTGGTATAGTTTTATTTAAAGGAGTCCTTTAGTTGTTGTAGTCAAAATAATGGCTGCTTGTTGCTTGTTGTAGTGTTCCTATGTGGATTTGTTGGATTTTGAGCATCAATTAACAAAGAATGCATGGTTGCTGTTGGTCAGCACCAGTGTACTCGGTACCTGAGAATGAAAGCGTAAATGTTATTTGTTGTTGGTCAAAATGTGAAAACTCTTTTTGAGTCATCACATGGTAGAGTATAGGAAATGCCAAATATTGGTGGGGAAAAGAAACTGATGCATCAATTTAGTGTAGAGGACATATTGGCTGGTTCTGCCTATGGAAGGAATGGGGATGGGGTGGGGGTTGGGGGTTGGGGGTGGGAGTTGGATGGGTGGATGGGGGGGGGGGGTGTTTTGTAAATTTGTTTCTTGTAGATTATTTGTAATTTCTTGTCCTGTGTTGTACTGTTCTCCAAGTACAAAACAGCTACATCAATTTCAATAGGTTACTCAAAACGCAAGATTTGGCAAAAAGTAAACAATTATTTCCGTAAGCCTGGTAAAGAACCTACTAATTCGAATTTGTTTATTTCTACCTACTGCACCTTAAAACTCAAGGATCGTGTGCTGCACATATTGCAGCCTGGATAGGTTTTGAAATATTTACAAAGAAGAGTTTGACACTAAAATTCAAAACTGTTATGATTTTTTTTCAAGCATCATATGTAATGCTAATGTATATCTTGGTTTGATCTGTACTTTTGTACCAATTTTGTCATCAATGAGGCACGGCAACAATTCAAGTTACATGTATCTGTTGGAGTTCCCCTACAATGGAATGGTTACTAAGCAACAAACGACAAAAAGAGAAGCAAGGAAATCAATCAGATAGACTGTAAGATATGTCGTGTTGTTCCACCGTCACCAGCCTTTGTGAAAGGGGTTGACTGATGTGTGAGGGCGCCCATCATGGAGTACCTTACAGACTAGAGAACAGATCAAACCAAGATATACTTGAGATTACACACGATGCTTGAAAAACCCTGACAAAACTTTAGAATTTTAGTGTCAAACTCTTGTTTGTAAACATCCCAAAGATATCCACACTTTTTGGAAGATGTGCATCACATGACCCATGAGTTCAAACTTTTCAATGAACAAAATGTAATATTTGACCTTTGACATTTACCTGTATTGTTTTGACTTGACAGTGGGAAGTTGGTGATTTTATCATATCTGACAACTTGGCTGTTGGGCATGAAGCAGCTGTGGAAAGCCAAACTTCTCATAAAGAAGTCGGTTTGCGTGTTTTACACCGCATAACTGTAGCTGGGAAGGAGGTTCCAACCAAGAAATATGAAATCCCATCACGGTAAAGAAACAAGATATACATACTGATGTATACAGAGACTTATGGTGGTTTTAACATGTTGTCTTATGTATGTAACCAGTGCTGCAGCATTTTTATCAGATATAAACTGATTACGCCTTCAATTCCACAAAAGCTTTACAAACCTTTGAGTTCGGTGCCTGCTTTACACTATACTTGTACATAATATTGCAAGTAAATTAAAGCATGAAGGAAAGTAGACAGCGCCATCATGTGATAAAACCAGAGAATCAGTCTGTATGTAAAAACTTTTAAAAAATATTACTTCGATCTCTTTACAATAAGCATTTTATGTCAATTATAATTTTAATATTATGTTTTTGTGATATTTTAACGATAATGAAAAATATCTAATCTAATTTGTAAAGATAATCAATTATGCAAATTACCCAGTCATATGTAAAAACCACATACCTCATAATATCACCACATGCAGTACATTTTGTGATCTTAGATGGTATGTTGTGCAATATAATTAATAAAATCTCACCAAATTAAAGCTGTACTAGCTGTTACTGGAACATTTTTTGAAACTATTTTGTTAGATATGACTTACTTGTAATATTGTAGACCCTGAATAGTACTGAATCACCTGTGGGTACATGTATTGGTGTAGCTGTACATACATATGGTACTATAAAGTCCAAGATCACTGCCAGTGCCCCCAATACAATCACTATTTCAACCAGTTACTGTACTACTTATGGATGACCACTGATTAACATGACATATACAATGTCTAATTATTGGTATTATCATTGCACATTTTGCTGGTTTGAATTGTTTAAAAAAACTAGTCATGGTACAGCTAGTGTAGCTTTAATAAATCAGCAATTATGCAAATAATTAATGTGATGTATGTATCCTTTTATTCATCTAGCTCAAAGGTACATACAGTAAAATAAATCATTGTAGAACATGAATATACCTGTTTCAAATCATTTTTCTTAGGGTGGCTGTGCTTGGTTATTCTATGTTTGTCATGACACGACTGACCTGACATTTCTACAATTTGGTGAAATTATATAGGAAAATAAAGTTGATGCCCTCTATGGCATGATTGTATAGTGGCAATCCCACAGGCTCATATCGGAGTAAAATTATCATTTATTACAGAAATTGGGCACTATAATAAAAGAAATGGTTCCAAGTTCCCTTCTGACTTTGATTCTCATTTCTCAGTCATTCAGAATGTATGATTATAAAATGAAAATTTGACCAACAAGTACACATACTGACAATGACTAATATTTTATTTTTTTTTACTTACAATGCATGCATGAAGTTAGTAATGAAGCTTAGCTAGTAATGCTGTAAGTGGGCTTAATTGCCAGCATGCATGCATTACTAGTTTCATGCACGCACATATGCAGCACACACACAGGTACGCAAGTTATGTGTCTTTTCACATGTTGCTATTTCCTCTGAGGAATAATTTTGTACAAGTCAGCTTATCATACCACTTCAAAAACACATGGTACACAGCTGATAGGAATCATTCATTCATTTTATTGATCTCTGTATTCAAATATTCCATCACCAATTTCACTTAAAGTTTGTATAAACAATTCTCAATACATAATTACTAAGCTAGGTAATCACAATTCCTGTCTGCTAGGTACAGTACAATCAGTCAGTGTAGGTATTCTGGTAACTGTGAAAACTTGAATTATGTGATAATGCTTTTGATACACATATAACTAGGTAGTCAGATTGTCAACAATATGCATATGACGAGATTGCTGTCAAGAATTAACATACAACTACATAGTCAGACTGCTGTTCACAGATATACAGCTAGGTAGTCAGATTTGTCCATGTACATATAGCTAGGTAGTCAGACTGTTCATAGACATACAGCTAGGTAGTCAGATTTGTCCATGTACATATAGCTAGGTAGTCAGACTTCATAGACATACAGCTAGGTAGTCAGACTGCTGTTCATGTACATACAACTACATAGTCAGACTGCTGTTCATAGACATACAGCTAGGTAGTCAGACTTGTCCATGTACATATAGCTAGGTAGTCAGACTGTTCATAGACATACAGCTAGGTACTCAGATTTGTCCATGTACATATAGCTAGGTAGTCAGACTTCATAGACATACAGCTAGGTAGTCAGACTGCTGTTCATGTACATACAACTACATAGTCAGACTGCTGTTCATAGACATACAGCTAGGTAGTCAGACTTGTCCATGTACATATAGCTAGGTAGTCAGACTTCATGGACATACAACTAGGTACTCAGACTGTTCATGGACATATAGCTAGGTAGTCAGACTGTTCATGGACATACAGCTAGGTAGTCATGATCAGACTTCTGTCCAGACATATAATGAGGTAGTCAATTTGGTAGTCAAACTTGTATGTTCATGGACATACAGTTAAGTGGTCAGCATGCTGTCCAAGAATGCACAGCTAGGTAGCCAGACTTGTCCAAGACTACACAGTAATTCGGCACACAGACTGCTGTTTATGAATGCAGAGCTAGCTAGGTAGTCAGATGCTTGTTTGTCAACGCACTCTTCCAAATTTTATCCTCTTCAATTATTGAAAATCACATATCAATTTGACTACACAAACAAACAAACAAATATTACATTTGCCATAGTTCTAAGAGACCACAATTGTTAAATATCCCAAGGAAGATACTCTGTACAAAGACCTAGCTATAATTTGATTCCAATAAAATACAAAAAACTATAATGATGGTGTCCTGTATTATTTGGATGAAACTGTACTGTCGTTTTCTGATTCACCAGGTAAAGGTGGATGTTCTAAAACTTTGTCTATTAGACCAAAGTTCAGTGCTTCCGTTGGGTCCATAAACTTATCCCTTTCCATTGCAGTCTCTGTTAAAGCAAACAGATTAATAAACAATTCAATGAAACGTTGTGTGTTTATTTGAAGGCCAACGTTGGGCTAGGTTTATAGCAGCAGAAAGTAAGCTGTGCAGGAACAAAAGTCAGAATGGATACAATTGTTGTGGTGTACATGTATGTCTCTTGTAGAAGGTGATTTATATACATTGTAAGACAAATGTTGCATGTGTCTTGTCTCTTGCAGAGGGTGGTTTATATACACTGTATTACAATTGTTGCATGTGTCTGTCTCTTGTAGAGTGGCTTTATATACACTGTATTACAATTGTTGCATGTGTCTGTCTCTTGCAGAGGGTGGTTTATATACACTGTATTACAATTGTTGTATGTGTCTGCATGGTATAGTCTGCATGTAGTGTACAATCATGATGCATGTTTCTGTTTTTGTATGTCAAAATTATGACAGGGATGTGCACTGTCTTTCATGTAGTCCTTGTATAGTAAATCACACTCTCCAAGAGACACACACAAGCAATAATTGCATCCATTCTGACTTTTGTTCCTGCACAGCTTACTTTCTTCTGCTGTAAAATTAGGCAAGAATAACAGTTACTTAGTACAGCTGTTATGTACAAAGCTGGTCCTGAACAAACAAATAATACTATACATGGTAATCTGAAAAAGAATACCCAAGTTGTGAATTCATACACATTTGGAGCCCTTGCCAAAACAATGTAGTATTCAATTGTATGAAGAGGTGTGAAGTGCCTAATTTTGTTGACCTCCCATGACGCCTCATCCTGGTGTACAGATGGCCTCTTCTAAACCAGATATGCAAATTTTAGTGAGGTCACATGATGCAGGTTTGGTGAAAATGACAGAAAGATAAAATAAGTCTCACCCTAGTTCCCATTTTAACTTACCTATTACATCTAAAGGCAGCTTGGTGTGTTTCACATACAAATTATTAATTTGCTTCTTCATTTTGAGAATTTCTTCAGCTTGGATTTGAATATCTGTAGCTTGTCCCTGAAACAGTTCATAGGATATTCATCAGTGCATAGAACCCCCTGATATTGTGAGTACAAATGTGGTTTGTTCGTAGTCTTTGCTAGTCTAGTTGCTATACATGTAGTCATTCTCTATGATCTCTTTCTAATGTATAGTCAAACGGACAAATTCTGTTGAAATTCTAGCTATATCTCCTGCTGGGGAAGGGATGAACAGTACATGTTAGTAATCCATCACACACTGTCAGGTGGTTGTAATTGGTTACTTCGTTCAGTTTTCTACAAACTCAACCTCCAGTTTGAATGTAAGTTACACGAGGCGAGGATGTGATAATGTCATCACATTTAATCAACACTTCAATAGCATAAACTAACACAACATACACTTATGGTGGTAAAAATGGAATTCTGCATTAGAGAAATCCATTTGACTATATGGTGGAGATGATTGTAATGTGTATAGGACTTTGCTAAGTACTTGCAAGAATTTCACTACAGCTGTACTTTCATGACCATACCATAGCAAATATACTTGAGTAAATGTAAATTACTACTCAGAAACAAGGTGTTTGAGTATCCATAGCTACTGGCGAGCTTGTCCTGGCTTGTAACCCTAAAGGTGTGCATGTTTGAATCAAACAACTGCTATGCTTCCATTTCAAGTTCTTTTCCTCTTGGCATTTCCAAAACAGACATTTTGAATAATTCACACAAGTCTCTATTACCCAGACTCTCCTTTTGCATCAGAAAGTCTGGGGCATAACAACATCAGAAATGGAAAGAGACGCATGTGCAGAGAAGCTGACCCACAACATGACCTTTCTAGTAACACCACATAGCAGCAACTTTTGCTAAGAATACTTTGGTTAATCTCCTAACGAAGATGATTTTTAAAAAGTTTATACCGATGATTTCTGTTCAATATATATAGAGTTAATGACAATGAAATTTGGAATCATTTCCAATCAGTAGCTCTCATCATCGCTCTCATATAGTCTGTAAGGTATGCCATGATCGGGCGCCCTCATACATTGGTCCACCCCTTTCATAGAGCAGACGAGTGAGGATGGAGTGACATAACTTATCTATAGCTCTCACAGATCTTAATAGTAGCCATGTTCTTGCTTAATACACAAATGACCTCTGCAATGCCCCAGACTCTAGCTCAGCCATGAAGTGTGCCATCAGTGGTGAGGCTGGGTAACTAGGACTATGTCCACACTAGAACTGACAGAATGACCCAAATGTAGTCATGAAAGTTGTACTTACGTGTGCAGAGCCTGATGGTTGATGTATCATAATTCTAGAGTTTGGTAAACTATGTCTCATACCAGGTGTTCCTGAACTTAACAATAATGAAGCCATACTGCATGCCTGCCCTACACACCAAGTGGCCACTGGGGGCAGTATATATTGTACTGTGTCGTAAATTCCTAACCCTGCAGTCACTGAACCACCTGATAAAAGCAATATAAAGATGACACACTCGGTTGAACTTGAAGTTATAACTTTTAAATTACCAAGAGTGCAACATGGATTCCTCTGTATAATTTTTCTCAAAGTGAGGCTATTTCCAGATCTGCATATATTATTATATTTGAATTTACAGTAATATTAGTCAAGCAAATTAAATGAAAGGGAAAGGTCATTAGGGGTCACTAGCTGATGAATGCAATAGTAACACAAATAGAATAATTCCATATACATTAAATTAGATGGTAAAACCACAGTCATATAAACATTTTTGATATTGACGATTATAATATACCTAGTGATAATGCTGTGCCATGATTCGCTAGAATCAGTCATGTGATAGGAAAATAGAATGACTATTTCCCTAGGGAAATAGTTCCATCAACTTTTACATGGTCACGTGACCACCGCGCGTTCACAGCAGGTCAAAATGGCAGCTTCTGACGATGTCGTCTGCCACCGCGAGTTCACAGCATGAGGTACAGTAAAACGTCGATTATCCGAACGTCGAATATCCGAATTGATCGGTCATCCGAACTGACTCCGTGTCCCCCGAAAAAATCTATTGTTCTGATATCAAAGTAATGTTTTGGTAAAAATGTGAAGTTTGATGAATGACGATCGACTTGTGAATGAGCGCGGTTTGTCTTGGAGCTACACGGTGTGTATTGTTCTTGTAAATACGTTTTTTGATTTCTTCTACACATATTCAATTCGTTTTCATATTATACTCTTTATTTAGTTTTAGTATTAAATAAGTACAGTTCATTAAAAAGGTTTCTATGTAGTACAGTACATTTCATTTGTCTGAGAGTGCATGTAACATGTGTAAGTGTGATATGCAGCGTACGTGTATGTTCATTCTGTATGAGTGCGACCTTTTGACCCCGCCCCGTCCCATCTCGATGAAAGATCGCATATCCGAACTGGCTGCATATCCGAACTAAATGCATGTCTCCGTAAGCGTTCGGATAATCAACGTTTTACTGTATATTATAAAACTCATATTGCCTGGCCTATATTCGGGCTATAGCACCCGTTCATTACCCCCTCGTGACTGTGAGTTACCAGAATCACATGCTATTTCCCTCGGCTTTTGGCCTCAGGAAATAGCATGTGATTCTGGTAACTCACAGTCCCTCGGGTGTAATAAACGGGTGCTATAGCCCTCATGGCCAGGCAATATGTGTTCATTATAACACATCTTGTAGCCTACAGTAATTGGCTAAAGATTGTATCACATGGTATGGACTATTGACTCATAGTAACCTAAATTTGCATATAGGGATTGTATTTGCATTCTATTTACCCTAGGGCAATATTCACATAGCACGGAAGTCCTACCAGGGATTTTCTTTGACTATGGAAAGAATATGACTTACCTGGACTATTGATGTACATATGGACTGGTTTTTTATTACTTTCTGATTGGAGGAATAATAACTGTGCAACGACTACACTGGACAAGTCATCTGTTATCTGTAAAGATATGTGTCGACAGTAACTTGACATGTTACAGAACACACACAGAGACAGACAGACAGACAGACAGACAGACTAAGACAGACAGACAGACAGAAAGAGTTAGAAAGACATGTAGACAGAGACAGGCAAACAGACAGACAGACAAACAGAGAGTTAGAAACAGACAGACAGACAGACAGACAAACAGGCAGACAGACAATACCTCATATTTTGATTATACTAGGTAAGATTTCATGGTTTGGCCTCTAGGAACAATGTTCGCAAACTGTTTAGGGGTGGGAGTTATGGACAGAATAGTTAAATATAGTATTGTAGCATAAAAAACAACACATACAAAGTTACCAATCATTTCCCACACTGTTCCCATTGTACATCAGTTTTATTTGTGACTACCAGTAATCAAAAAATGTCTAACCATTACTGTAATCTTCTCTTAGAACATGCAGAGTTCTTTTACACATTTTATTCTTGACTTCATGCATTGCTATACAATCTCTCAATGACTGAGTTCTCTTAGAAACTGAGGTCAATTGACACCCATTGCAGTGGCCAAATTGCAACACATGGAGAATACTACTTACTGGTCCCATTAAACAAATAATTCTCTCTTTGAGTAGTCTAGAGTAAATGTCGTATGCTCTCTCTCCCCGGCCCTGTAACAAATAAAACATAACAAAATATACAGGCAATGATAATGAAATAAATTCAACAAGAAATTTGCTTAATACATACCTAAGAAAACATTATTAATGCCATCAAGGGCATGCATCAACATAAATATTACACAACAATAGTTGATATGTAATAGTTTATTATAAGTATGTTCACTCACATAAAAAAAATTCAAGCTTGTGCCACTTTAGATGTCCTACACAGTAGTACTGGCTGGGAATACTAGAAATTCTCATACGCTGGCTGGGAATACTAGAAATTATCATATATGTAGCAGTATGCCGACTGGGAATACTAGAAATTGTCATACGCTGCCTGGGAATACTAGAAATTATCATACGCTGGCTGGGAATACTAGAAATTGTCATATGCTGGCTGGGAATACTAGAAATTATCATACGCTGCCTGGGAATACTAGAAATTCTCATATGCTGGCTGGGAATACTAGAAATTATCATACGCTGCCTGGGAATACTAGAAATTATCATATATGTAGCAGTATGCCAACTGGGAATACTAGAAATTATCATACGCTGCCTGGGAATACTAGAAATTATCGTACGCTGCCTGGGAATACTAGAAATTATCATATGCCGACTGGGAATACTAGAAATTATCATACGCTGCCTGGGAATACTAGAAATTATCGTACGCTGCCTGGGAATACTAGAAATTATCATACACTTTGAGTTTGTTAAAAATATGTATTGAACAGTAATACAAGTAATACATTCTTGTACTATGACTAAGGGTTCTTAATATTTATGAGTACTTGCGATGTCCTTATGAAAACGTGATCGTAGCGAGGTCATCTCTACGTAGAGGTCATCTCTATGATCATGTCATCAAAAATCTGCAGCCTAGCAGTATTAACAGACAGTTTGACAAAGCCTGTCGATATGAACAGGCAAAATGTTACACATAAGTAATGAGAGCCCTTGGTTGTGGTACAAGACCGTATTAGTGAGTGCATTTTATCAACCTGATGAACGTGTTTAAGGTTGTACTGTACAGTTTAATTCTGGTACACCTTGTACTTACAGTTTGTTCGATAACTATTGGAACCACGGGTCTGGGTACTACAATACTGGTATGAAGACCTCGATGTAGTGACATATTTGGCCTCTGTGAAACTAAAATCTATCAATGAGAAATATAGAAAAATGGTTATGAATATTAAATAACTACTATTAGAGGTCTATTTTATATATAAGTAGTATACATGTAGTAATAAGTTAAAATCGTGATTAACTGGGGTGCTGATTTTTGGGTGCAGACCCAGAAATTGATTGGATTGGATATATTACACCATACTATGTGTACTGCTAGACACATGTCTTTACCCACAAGTTGACACAGGTGATTCAACACTATTCATGGTTTACATTATTACAATATTATGTCTACTAGAAAACAGTTTTAACAATCATTCTAGTGTAGCTTTAATTCTGGAAGCATGGAGTCATTTTCAATGAGTTTCATTGTTGACTGTAAACATAATGTGTCGAGGCTTCATTTGTCTGAACAGCGCCCTCTGGAATAAAGAGATCAGTCATCTTTAGATCTTAGTGACTGTACCTGTAACGTACGACGTATCATCTTGTTGTTCTTTCCAAACTTTCTTGAAGTGATAAACACACCAGTCCTTTTTCTATCTGAGCAGTGTACCTGACTGTCAATTTCTGAAATGTAAAAATATTAGGTTCTCAAAGTTAAGGTGACGTAGCAGAGATGGATGGATGGTGGATGGATGGATGGATGGATGGATGGATGGAAGGATGGATGAAGAAGCAATGAATGGAGAAATGATTGCATGGATGGATGGGTGAATGGCTGGATGGATGGAAGGAACGGTGGACGGCTGGATGACTGAATGTCCGCGGTGGATCATGGATGGAGTGAATGATGAATGGATGGATGGTTCCGATGGATGACAGCCAAGGGTAGAGGCCCGGGGTAGAGGCATGAAATCGTACATAGATACCGGGTTTTGTCACGTACATCACCAGTACCACAATCAGAATCTGGCACAGTTGACTTGTGTTACGTACTTTACGTACATAAATAAATTTCTTTGTTGTATCTCTTGACAATCTCAGGCGAACTATTGTATTAGACTAAAGTGTAAAGTACAGTGTAGTGAAATAAAATTAACAAAATTATGCTACCCTGCCATACACGTCTATTACGGTCTAAAAACTACAACATCCCGACTCGTATGTCATCTTATTATTTTCAGAAAACTTTCCGCAAAATTTGCTCTGACCCACGGTTGACGTCGACCATCGATGGATATGAACGTTGCAGAGCAATCGTACATTTAACATGTTTAAACGCATGTAAAGTACAATAGTAAAATACGTAGGTCTTGTAGCGAAAATCCTTACCTCACACAAGTTCTTGTGTTGGCGGTGGTGATCGGATGATTATTCTACCATTAATTCCAACTCGTCATCGACAAGGAAAGCGTTATTTTTCGTCACTCGCAAGGTTAAATTGTTATGTTATGTCACATGTATGAACTTTGACCTCTGTTCTACTTCCGACATGCGCACAGTAGATGAAATATTATGATATGCGCATTAGCACACGTTGCAGTGGATTGGATTTTTTAGGATAGTAAACATTATAATTTTGATATAAATATTGTGAGAAGTCATATAAAATACTTTCCGTGCAGGTAAGTTTTCTGTTCGGTAGTTTATTGACACAGTAACCCAATATATTGCGGACATGGTCACTCTAAATATTGGTCAGCAACAAGGTGGCGTGTGTCACGCACGCAGGGTCATCAATCGACGTGCGCACGATGTAAGGAAGTGTTTTCAGTAAAATATTGAATATGCCAAAATATGCGGAAGTATGCGAAATATACGCAGTTGTTTTAGCACATTGCAGCAGTGCGAACACGGAAGATCATTTGTAATGATAGTCGTTACACTCTCGGCGTCGTCGTTTCAGTGACCAAGGCCTTTCTTGGGCCTCTCAGTCTCACACAAAGGCCATAAATACAAAATCACAGTTGGTTGATGATGGATATGAACGTTGTATACATGTACATGTGTTGTGCAGATAGGGCCACAACAAATCATTGTTTCTAAGAAAACCAACCCTGTCAATACAGTATAAAGAATGAAATTAAAGGAAAAAATGTGCAAAATAGCTGGGATATTTTTGACAGCTGTGATTTAAAAAAGAAAATCAATAAAAATAGAAATATATGTATATGGTAGTATTCTATATACAACCACGGTATAGTAATTATATTCTGTGTATGTTCGTTTGTAGATTCGAGATAGAAACTAAATAACAGTTACAATTAACCTCATTGTGAATGTTGCTTTCGAATTTCAGGTCCTTCAAGTAGTGTGACACGATGTCTGGCACAGATGTCAACCGTTTAGTATTCTCATTCATACAGTTTTTAGAAAGTCAGTTACAGTCTGGCCATCTATCACCAGATGCTGCAGAAAGTGTGGAAGGTGAGATTTTAAAATGAAAGGGGGAACAGTCGCAGTCCAGATAGGAATGTTTTGCTGTGTTCTTTTTATTTCATATGAAGACTTACTTATATTTAGTCTAGAAGAGGTTATTCATTGGTTTTTGAATCTGAAGATAATACGACATCTAGTGGAATGGATTGTAATCTATTGAAAACCTAGCTAGACCACATACTTTAACGGTGACTGATCAACTCGTCCCAATTTCAACTCGTCCCAATTTCAACTCGTCCCATTTCAACTCGTCCCACTCAACTCGTCCAATTTTCAACTCGCCCCAACTCTTTACAATATAATTTACCTGTGCATATATGAAATCGAAGCTAGTAGTACTCAGTTTGGAGGGTCTGTGGTATCTCGTATTCCACTAATGAATTACCACTTGCGCTGTAAACACATAATACTACAATACTTAGTTGCGTTAACTAGGGAGAGGAGACACGTCTCCAAAACCTGTACGCGCGGAAGTCATAAGCATGTCAGTCACTAATATTCTCCCTGGTTTTATCATTATTATTTCTTATTTGGGTTGTAAACATTAAGTCTTAATGTGAAAAGTGATATTCCATGACTGAGGAAAGTTGTTGTGCTAGTATAAGTTCTAGATCTAGCAAACACAGCCAAAACCCACACCACTTTCTACATGTAGCTACGAAATGTTACATTTGCTATGCTTCAACTGCGCCAGGTAGGTAAAATCATGTAATTGTTTCGGTCCCCATACTTCGAGTCCATGTATCGTTTAGATTTATAAACGTTTACTAGTGTTGTTGGGGCGAGTTGAAAATGGGACGAGTTAAAAATGGGGCGAGTTGAAAATGGGGCGAGTTAAAATTGGGGCGAGTTGAAATTGGATGAGTTGAAATTGGGACAAAGTGAATCGCAGTCTACTTTAACAAATTAACAATCCATCACACATTGACAGGCAGTTGGCCATTTCATTCACACAGCAGCTCATTAATATTCAATCATTGTTTGACATGCAAATTACGTTTGCTGCAGCCTCCCACCTCCAGTTTGAAAGTCACTTGAGGACACGATAACATCCCAAGCTTATGTAATGCTCCAATTGGATTAATGCAGTTGTTAGTGTGGTACTTTAAATTTTAGAAAAGGAATGTGGTTCTAGATCCATCCATTTCCCTAGATGTGGTAGATGAATCTAAGCCATGGATAGTGATGGGTTTTGTAACCAGAACAAAGATCAGTCCAACTACAGACAAACACCAGTTGTTGTATATGGAAACAGGACTTGTAGGAAATATGGCAGTGGGTTTGCAAGGGAAACAAGCTCCAGTTTCTGAAAAAATATATTCTTTAGGGATAGCCTGTAGACTAGGCAGTGCATTGGATATACCGGTAAATCAATCTCAATGCTGGTATGCTCTTTTGATGAACTTTGTCCATGATATTTGGAGGAGTTCTAACCTGTTTGATTTACTTTTGTTTTTTTAGTTGCTATTCAGTGTTTAGAGACAGCATATGGAATAGACACTAGCAATGACGCATTGGCGTCTCAACTTAGGACAGGTGCACCATTATTAGAAATATTTAATTCAGCTGCTCAAGCCACTCAGGTATGTTCTTATGTAAGTGTTCACTTTTGGTTCATGACTTTGTTTGTTTTGTAGCTTTTCCTTTTCTTTTTTGTCTACTTTTATCATGGTTGTGTGATTTTTGAGCCGCTTGATATGGGTGACCTTACAGGGTTAACCACTAGAGGGCGTTTGAGAATATAGTACAGATGCTATATACTAGTATTATATTTTATGTGTTTGAATCCTCAGTGAGTAGCGCGTGTTCTGTATGTGCATTGTGCATGCTGACTATTAGATTATATGTTATAGGTTATGTATTTGCATACAACTAGTATTTAAATAAAACATAGGAATATGACAAAAATATGATCTGCATCTGAATACAGATAGTATAACACAATCACCTGGTATTCATTACAGGAGACTGGAGCAGGTGCAGGTGCAGGTGGACTCCAACCTACAGTAACTATAACAACAGAACACCTACCAGAAAAGAAAAAAGTCACAGAAGAAGAGAAGTGTCAAGCAGAATTATTAAAAGTTGAAGGTGATGTATTAAGTTATGAAAAAGGTTTTGCAATATACAGAGTTTGCTTATTAGCAGTTTACATGTTATTAGACTGTAAGATACGTCGTTTTGCTCCTCCCTCACCTGTCTGCGGTATAAAAGGGGTTGTCCAATGTGTGAGGGCGCCCCGTCATGGCATAACTTACAGACTATTATGCTATATGCAGTGAAAGGGGAACATAGGTGAAGTTGATGTTATCTCTGCATTTCTTATGTTTAGTTACTGAGCATTGTTTGGGCAAGGGTTCAACATGTGTGAACTGTCTTATTTTACTACATACTTCCCATGTTGCCTCACCCTAGTGGGCAGTAAGTCTGATCTGAGCCAGATTTGCCAGTTTTTCATAGCTCTATTTTAGAGAGCCTGAGTAATGCAGACATGATGGAAGTCAAAATCACAGATCATGATTTCAACAGGCTGATTCTTGTAAACATAATAAATCCAACTCAGATGAAACCAGCTGTACTTTAGCTTTAGTGTCCAAACTTGCCAACAGTTCAAATTAATGTCAGTAGTTAAGGATCTCACGTAGTTTGACATAATTTTCAGAACACACTGGCTTTGCTCCTACATTAATTAAAGACCCACTTTAGAAAAAAGATTATAATTTAGATGTGAAAGAAAGTTAGTCCAGAACAAAAAAATAATCCTATGTAATCCTCATGGCTCAACTGGCCTTTAACTGATAAGATAACACTAATGTGAGAACCTGGGATTGAAACCTTGGCCTTTAATTGATAAGATAACACTAATTTGAGAACCTGGGATTTAAACCCTGGCCTTTAACTGAAAAGTTTTCACTAATGTGAAAACCTGGGATTGAAACCCTGGCCTTTAACTGATACGGTAACACTAATGTGAGAATCTGGGATTGAAACCCTGGCCTTTAACTGATACGATAACACTAATGTGAGAACCTGGGATTGAAACCCTGGCCTTTAACTGATACGGTATGACTAATGTGAGAACCTGGGATTGAAACCCTGGCCTTTAACTGATACGATAACACTAATGTGAGAACCTGGGATTGAAACCCTGGCTTTAACTGATATGGTAACACTAATGTGAGAATCTGGGATTGAAACCCTGGCCTTTAACTGATACGATAACACTAATGTGAGAACCTGGGATTGAAACCCTGGCTTTAACTGATACGATAACACTAATGTGAGAACCTGGGATTGAAACCCTGGCCTTTAAACCCAAACCCATATTTTGTTGAATTTTTATTGATGATGCTGAATGACTCAGATTTGATTTGATGTATGGCAATATACTTCTTTTTCTTCATCAGGTAACAATTTTATGAAATCAGAACATTACAGACAAGCTTTGGAGTGTTACACACAAGCTATTTCACTAGATAACTGTAATGCTGTGTATTATTGCAACAGAGCTGCAGCATATAGCAAATTAGATCAACACCAACAGGCAATAGAAGATTGTAAAAAGGCTTTAGAAATTGACCCCAAATATAGCAAAGCCTATGGAAGAATGGGGTGAGTGTTATTTCTCTTATTTGAAGCTCTCTGTCATCTCTGTTTGTTTGGATGTCTCTGGATTCAGTTTTCAAAGAAAATTTGTACTTACGCCTAAAATATATCAATTGTTTGGTTCTGGTTACCTGACCCCCACCTAGTCTTTCACTGCTGACCCTAAACTTTTTTTCTTCACATATTTGAGAAAAAAAAATTAAATTGTGAAAATTGTGAAGTCTCGCAAGAAATAGTGGATGTGGAAACTTAAAAAGACAATATAAAACTGTTCTTCCAATCTGTAATGGCTGTACATGTGATGGGAAGAAACCAATAACACAGAGACTATATGGAAAACAACGGAAAACTGAACTAGACACTCACACATGAAAAAAGAACTATAATGTAATAAAATTAAATTAAAATATAAAATTAAAAAAAAGTCTGCCTACACGACCTATTCGAAAATTGAATGTAATCGAAACCAAACAGTTGTTTTTAGGCATTACAGAGTGAGATTTTTTTGGAAGTAAATCCCAATTTAAATACACCCCTGATGACACTCATCAAAGTTAACATTTGGAATTCATTTTCAAAAATGGTTTTGACTTTGTGAGCAGTTAATTTCTTTTGAAAGTCGTATACATATAGTTTATTGTCTGAGGGTGATTTAAGTGACATTTCTCATATTGATACTTTGCTGTGTCAAAGGTCATGATGTTTGTGTGATTCAAGGTTTCGAAAAAAAACCGATTTGCTTCATGTTTCCATGGAAACCAACATTGTTGTATCATGGAGCCTTCAACAATGGTGGGCATTAGTAACTTGTGTGAAAATCTACATAAAACTTAAAATTTATACTTCTTTTTGTGGTTTTTGCACTTTCAAACTATGTTATCATTTTTTGAATTGATAAGAACGTTCAATGAATTTTGGGAAATCAATTTTTTCCAAAATGACTCATTTACATTTGTATATGTGCATATAAAAGCAAATAAACATGAATAAATCATACATGAATTTCTGGGTTTTTTTTTTAATTTTTCTGTACAGACTTGCATTTACCAGTTTAAATGAACATGAAAAAGCCAGAGATGCTTACAAGCAGGCCACAGATTTAGATCCAGACAATGCCAGCTATTTGACTAATCTCAAAATAGCTGAACAAAAACTTAGAGAAACAAATTTAGGGGTAAGTCAATCTATTTTAGCAATATTTGAACTATTGGGGAGGCGAATTAGGTGCACGTAAAGTGCTATAGCAATGTTGGAATTGTTGAGTAGGAAGATTATATAGGGGTAAGTAATACATGTATACTGTAGCTGTATTAGAAGCGGGGGGGTGGGGGGGGGGGGGGTGGAGGGTGTTGTCAGTAGAATTTACATGAGTCATTTAGATAACAACTCCTGTATCTCACAGTATGCAGAATGTCCCACAATTCTCTCCTGTTTGCTCTTTCAGACATAAGCTCAATCTCACCAGTAAACTTATACATTTGTCATTTTTGAAGTATACAGTTGCTGCTAACTAGTTCTGATATCAGTGAATTTTAGTGGGAGGAGATAATAATTTTGTAAATTTTTCAACTGAATTTCTTGCAAAAATCCCCCAAACTTGTAAGCACATAATTGTAGTACACTATACTGTACTGTAGTGTACTGTAGTGTACTGTTATTCTATACTATGGTAGGCTATTCTATACTATACTAATAATTAGCTCTGTTTTGTCATCCGTGATTTGTGAATTTCACTCATGTTTTGTTTTTGTTGTTGATCATAGGCTGGTGGACTTGGAGGTGGATTTGGTCCATTTGGTGGAGGTGGGGGTGGTGGCATGCCTGATATAGGTGCATTGTTAAATAACCCTGCACTTATGAGTATGGTAAGTTATCACAGTCTCACTTTAGTGTAGACAATTGGTAAATAATCCTGCACTTACGAGTCTGGTAAGTTCTTAATTTAGTATAGACAATAAGAATGTAGTAGTTCAAAGAATGTGATGTAACAATACGCTATTTTCAAGATACCAAATTTTTTAGCCATTTTCAAAAGAAGTGCTATTATCATCTGATGCTTATGCACAATGTAACACCCATATTTGGGCAGTGACGTTATAATGTGTTCGGTTATGTAACATTTGACAGCCATCAGTGACCATCTGTATCTGTATCTATCTGTATCTGTATAAATATGTTGAATGCATATGATGAAATCAGCAAGTCCCTTCATCACTGTTTAGTCTACCACACAACCAGTTATAGGACAACTCCCTCAGATAGCTGCCTCACTTGTCCAGGAAATTTGTTCAGAGGACAATTATACCATGGCATTTGTCTGGGTGGAGTTGTTTAGAGAGTAAATGTCCTTTGTTGGCAAGTGTTGGGGGGAAGGGGAGGATGCAGTTGTCGTAATACTCACTCAACCAAATAAATCGGATGTTTGCAACTAACTGCATGGTTCTTTGTTGTTTTTCTTTTCAGGCATCATCAATGATGCAGAACCCACAGATGCAAAATTTGTAAGTACATGTATATAAATATGTCTTCGATATTCACCCGTTTTAAGTTATTTTATTTAAAAACTTTGTGAAGTTTCCCTTGACCAGCCTTACAAAATAGTTTATCACAAACCAGTGTAAGGGATAATTTTATAATACATACAGTGAACATCATAAGACTTGTATAGATATATGGTTGACAATGTTAGAATTAGTATTGTCCTTTGATTGGACATCTATCAATGACTAATTACTCTATCAAAAACTCTATCAATCATGAATTACTCTACCAAAAATAGTCATCAAGTCCATGTGTAATGTTATTATCAGTAGAAAAGTAAACAATTGAAGCCATCAAAATCATCACGTCCATGTGTAATGTTATTACCAGTAGAAAAGTAAACAATTGAAGCCATTAAAATCATCAAGTCCATATGTGATCATTTCAGCAGAAACTGTTTGTACTGCACTGTAAATGAATAGCAATGTTTATCGCTGCTGTGTCCGGTGCCTTTATTGCTAGTTTAGGGTTAAAATGTGTCTATCCATGCTTTGTGTCAAAAATGTCCCATTGGTGAAAGAACATACAAAGCCTGTTTTTTTATTTAAAAAGATTTGTTAATTGATATATATTGACTGTCAACAGAATGCAAGGTATGTTGAGTGGTGCCATGCAACCTGGTGCTGCACCACCAACTGGTGCTGCACCTGAAGCTGGTGGTGCTGAAACAGCAACTATGGCCAATCTCCTGCAAGCGTGAGTAAAGCCAAACATTCTCCTCTCCCTCTTTGATAAAATGAAAATATTGTATGTGAAAAAACATTCTGTTTTTGAGTGTATTCAGTGTGTTTTATGCATGTTAATGGTCTTACTATTTGACCTTTGATATTTTGGAATTATGGGATACTTCTTTTAACTGAAAGATGGTAACCTATATTAGTCTTTATAATTACATGTACGTAAACTTTTTTTGTAATTGACATTGTTTTACTCCGTAGGCACATCAAAAATAATAATTATGTAAAGGCCCACTTAGGATTAGGATTCAAATGTAGGTGTGAAAGTTTGTTGTCTGGCAGAGCTTTAGAAAAAGTTGGTCCAGAACTAAAGAATAATCCGTGTAATCGTTACGGTTACACTGATAAGACAACACTAATGACTCTGGCTACAGTGCTAGGATTTTTGGTTTAGACAATGACTCTTGCTGCAGTGCTAGGCTTATACTGTATATATACACATATAGAATTGTTATGCTAAAAAACTTGGTATTTAATTATGATCATACTTTTGTTCGGGACAGACTTTTTTCTATAGCTCTGCCAGACTGTTTTTCATTGACCAAATATAAATCCTAAGCTGACATTGGCCTTAACAACATAAATGAAATGCTATTATACATTTCCAGGGGTCAACAGTTAGCACAGCAAGTACAACAAACCAATCCTGAATTAGTGGATCATTTAAGACAACAGATGTCATCTCCAGAGAACAGACCTAATCCAAACAATAATGAAGGTAAGCAAGAAATTTCTCTTCCATCTTGTACTTCGCCTGGTACAGGGATATTGTACACACATAGCTGATACAGCCCCCATAGCTCCATAGAGCTGGTACAACTATGTGTCCAACCCTGTCCTAGGTATGTGACTGTAACAGGGGTGTGCAAGGTTCCGTGTGTTATGTTTCCCACGTCCACTAAAATGGTATCTCTCTGTTCTTTTCCAGGATCTGAAGGAAATTAGTACCACTACACGTCAATTGATTTGAGCTGAACTCTTATCATCTCATTGTACTGAACTGAACTGACCTGTCAATTTGTCTTTCCTCATTGTATTTACTGTAACATAGGCAGTAGTAGAACAGAATTAATTAAAAATGCAATATACGCTGTGTTAATAATGGTTGGTGTTCCAAATCAAATGAATCAATTTACTGTTTAAATACATCATTAAATGTGTAGTTTTACATAAAATAAATGAAATGTAAGCTTGAAATGAGGCAGATGTGTAAATTAGTGAAATTTTAGAAAAGCAAACATAAAGGAAAACTTGAAGTACTTCAAACGTTGATATTTTCGAAAATTTGAACAAGTTGACATGAAATTACAGCACGTCAGTTTGTGAAAGGTCAAGAGCACGCTCTTGTCGTCTTTCGTTGGATTATTTTAATGTTTTGATTTTTTTTCGACTTACCCAAAGCATTTAGTTTATCCCAGAAGAAAGCCTGGGGCTAACATTGTAGATTTTACCTTCGTAATAACTATGTTGTAAACACCATCGTGGCATATTGGCTGTCATACAGCTAATTTACCAGTCCAACTTACATGTTATGTATTTCACGTGTTCACCTTATTTTACATGTATGTTTGTCATTTCTTATTGATTTTGTGGAAGTACATAAAGACAATACAGCTGTCACAAAAAATGACATGAAACTCCAATTTACAATAATTCAAGAAACATATAAAAGGTAGAGCCATAGTATGGTAACTTGTAGTATTTTTTATTAGTGTTCTAGGTGGTAAGCTAATGTGTATTTTTATTAGTGTTCTAGGTAGTTGCCTAACTAGAAGCTAGTAATATATTGCATTATTCCAAACAACTGTGACATTTGAAGTGTTATGATTTCCAATGGTCCAATCAAACATTTTTGTCAATTTCTCAAACTGAACACAGTGGACACTGTTTCCAAGAGCAAAATGGGGAGAGACACAGACTTTTGATAGCAAAAGCTCACACCAGGCTTAAAGCTAAATCAACGGAAAGTGAATTTCACTATACATACATTTTGTTCGTGTATGGTATATCATAAAGTATAATGCCATTTGGTTAAACTTTTGCTTTAAATACAACTTTCCAGTTCCATACATATAGTACATTGCATAGATGGATGTCGTATCTACAATCACTTGTATGTGTGTGTATCATTTTGTTTCTATTACATCTGAATTGAAATATGACAGTGGTAACCAAGCTTTTGACTAAATGAGATAGACACAAACTAAAACTATTGTTGCAACATTTTGATATAAGTTATTGAATGGACATTGGTTTAATTGTACTCACAGTAGGGTGGCATTTCTGATGAGTATCATGTTCTTGCAGTGTACATTTTTGGACTTCTAATGTTTACACTGCCTTGCTATTGATTACAGAGTGATTATATCCATATATAGAGTAAAAACACCACTATCACCCACTTACGTAATCTGCCATATCATCAATAACAGTTTTAGTGTTTGTCTGTCTCAGTAAGTCTGCAGTAATAACAGTTTTGTCAGTAAAAATGGGAAGATTATACTGGCATGTTTTAACATGTGTTATATGCCTTACAATACAAGAATAAACATCATATTGAGCAAAAAAAAGTGTGAATGTCCCATAATTTCACATTAGTGTTATGTTATCAATGTATCTATCTGAGTACTGAATACTATGACATAACCCCATGACACGCGAGTGCAAGTGTGGCATACTTGGGGTATATGCACGAGTGCTTGCAGTGTCCTCTGCGGCAGTATTTTCACTTGCTACACTAGTGAAGGTGTAGCAGAAAACCCTGCAAGCATGAGTGCAATACCCCTGAGTACCCACACTGGCACTTAGTGAAATGGGGTCTGTTGTTATTGCATATGCTCATGTGAAGCAGGAAATTTTCGAATGATTGTGCCCTCGTCATTTGCATATACTTTGCATACAGGTATGCAATAATGTTTTCGGTATTGTACTGCAGTGTAAATACTACTACTACACTCCAGCCCACATATTGCCATTAAATCGCCAATCTCCTTCCCCGCCAATGCTAACAGTATGGCACACGCATTCCTTAAGCTATGTGGGGTTCTCCTTCATCGAGATTTAAATCTTGTAAATATGCTTTCAAACGTGAGTATTTGGCTTGTGAGGACAAAGCGTCGATGTCGTGTGCGCCGAATTTTTGTCGCTCGCTCGCCAGGTGGTGCAATTTCATTTATGCTGAGTTTGTGGGAGGATTTGTCAGCTATGTTGCTCGCTGAATTAGCGTGCAATAGGTTTAGTCGTATGTTATGCTCTACGCATTGGCGAAATATGCCTTTTACTACCTGGCTTAGTATAATTGATTTTGTTCCCGGGTACCCTTTATTCCAGATATGGACTGGCACCTTTGAATCTATGTTAATGTCTAGCCTAACATTATTTAATTTACCTCTTAGGGCTATTAGGGTACGGTGTAATGCTTCTGCTTCCTTTACATTGATGGACTCGTGTTTCCACGAGTCTTCACACACATCACTGATTTCTACGGGGTGTCTTCTTCGATGGATGAGTCGATTTGTAATACAAATGTATTGCTCCCCATTTGTAAACGGTGTCAGGCTGGTATGTTTAGTGGGGGCCCCTTGAATGGTTTCGCATTGGTCACTATATTCTGCCATTCCAGTAATTCTTCTTACAGTCCTTGTCTAATTGTTACTAAATGCCTTGCCATTTTTGGGGTTTTGGATATCTCTAGCGCCATTTGGCGTATGTATAATCTGGCATGTGGGACTGCTAAGGAAAATGAGTTTCATTTTCCCATTATTTTTTGGACTACAGTGAGGGGGGTAGCTCGCTGTGTTAGGGTTTCTGTCGTTAATGCTATGAAACTATCTTTTTGTCCTTGGGAATAATGAAAGCCTGGGCTTGTGTTTCGACCTTGATACCCTACATTGCCAATGACTTAACAGGCTTTAACCCTTTCATTCCTAGAGACGACATTGGAATAAATAGAAACTTGATTGTAAGAACATTTCCTAAAATTTAAGAATATTACTTCATTGGGAAGTAATATTTCTTGAATTCTGATCTAAAATAAAGTTGATCTTTTTCCAAAATTTACAGAGAAACAAGAATTTTTGTTCAAAAATTTTGGCGGGAAAGTTTCTAGTCCTGAAAGGATTAAGACGCTTTTGGTCAAGGCTAAGAAGTAGCCCATAGTACTGCTACTATATATGCTGCTGTCTTCTATCACAATATCTGTTGATAACTTTCTATTTTTGTACACTTTATATACACGTGTAGTATATGTGCATGTATATGTACGTGAAGGTATCACCCGACATGTGCATAAAATGCTTCTATGGAGTAGGTTCTGCACTCCAAATACAATATTTTTCGCTCTACATTGTTACTACCCGATAGCCTTCTTGCTTCGGTGACACTAATGCACCTCTCCTTAGGTCACATTTTTTTGTTGAGCCTCTCCGCTCTAATGAACACGATTTTTTGCGTATAAAAATATGGCGTGTAAAGAGACACGTCCGTCATTCCTCGCATAGACAGGGCTACAACAGTGAGTTTACATTCATGGCTTTCAATCCCCCCCCCCGGGGGGGGGGGGGGCAACTCCATGGGTAACATTACGGGGACCTCCTCACAAGCATTAAAACTGTTGTGATACCACTTTTATGCAAAAAAGGATACCCTTTCTGATACCATTTTAATTACAATTCGAACCGTCCTTGTTCGCCCTGACCGTCTCAGTTCACTAGCACTCAGTCTGCTGTCTTGTGTTGATGGTGGCACTACAAATCTGATAACCCCGTCGTCATCTATATGTTGATAATTATCATTATGGTCCGGTTCTTGCATTTTTGGATGTTTACACATTATACCATTGCTGGAGACACGCTCGAGCTCAGTCTGGTTATGGTTGCAGGAATATTGCATGCTGTACGTGACTAAAACCAAGAGTTTTAAGGGAGAGGTGGCCCTAGATCTGAAGCGACGAGAGAAGTTTTCATGGAAGAAAAACAGGTTGAAACGCTTCCAGATTGCATAGTCTAATTTACAGACCCTTTCTGATACCAACACTTCATGAAAAGTATACCCTTTCTGATACCAACCAACATAAAAAAAACGACCCCTTTCGCGCGGACCCTCCCCGTATAGCCGTCTATGGGAGTTGCCCCCGGGCTTCCAACGCACGCACACCAGCAGACAAGAGGCAACAGGTCTTCACCCGACAAATGGCAGACTGGCAAGTCAACAACAGCAACAACCCTGCAACCTCAAGTAGCTGCCTTCGTGGATGCCCACCAACCTGGTAGAGTGACCAGTCAAGATACGACTACGTTAGCCCAGGCAACAGCAACCACGTCACGTCATCAGCAAGACCAGTCCGTTCCCGGCCCGAGGAGCGTAGAAGTGACCAGTCCCCCATTAAAGTCAATGATTCACAGGTACGTACGTGTCCTATCACTTTGTTCCTGTGGCAGCAGGCAGAAGAGAGCTTATATTACTGTATCATAAATTACCTTGTAGGGTTTGGGTGGGCAGGGTAAGCTCTCGTTCTCAGAAAAAGTACATACAGGACTCAACAGTATAGGAAATGTTGTGTTCGAACAATGTGTGGCGCTCGCATACAAGTTACACCAAGTCAGTGAAGAGTATTTGAAATGGTATAAGCAACATGCAGGTGGCACACTACTACTGCACACTATAGTATTCGTATAATGAACGGTGATGAGAGGAGCCAGAAGAAAAATATTTATAGGCGTGTCTTTGCACATTCTATGAAAAACAATAAACTGGATAGACTAAAAAGTGCCTATAATCGAATTAAAGATAGCAAGTCATGGAGTTTTATAGTCCATGAGGGACAGCACTTTCCCTGCGAGGAAAAGTGAGAAACAGGTGTGAACTGTAAAATATTATGCACCACGCGATTGAAGGCGTTTTACAGTCCACGAGGGACAAAGATTTCCCTGCGAGGAAAAGTGAGAAACAGTTTGTGAACTGTAGAATACGTACTAAGAGTGTACTTTGTATGCTGCAGGTGCAGCTGCAGTTGGACGGACTGCAAAAGAAATTAGAAGAATTAGAAAAGGCGACAGACGCTACATCTGTCGACGATGCTCTACAAAAGGTGACGGAGCTAGCACAAACGCCAACATGGAACGCAAGGCCACACAAATACTGAATGGATTAAGAGTACTCGTGGATCGGGCTACAAAAGTTTTGCACCCAAAATTGAAAAGGTTCAGGGCCCAATTTGAGACCAATGATTTTGGTCAAGAAGCAGGCCACCTTATCGTTGTTATTGTGAAATAAAGAAGAGGAGGAAATAGCATCAATAGTGTCCAAGTTCCTTCAACCTGACCAGCGGCAAACCCATTATAATAATGATAGTCCACATCGTCGGTCCAAAAACTACAGAAAAGACACTAACACAAAACACAGAGATTTGAAAAGTTATGTTTGTGGCATTGTTGGGCACTTCGCCAGAGATTGTAAAGAAAAAAACAAACATGTAAGTGGTAAAATTTGTATGCCACCTTTCGTAATTCCCTTGTAAGAATATGCACCTGTAAGATGAATTCAAAGTCATAAAAAGCACCTTGAATAAATTTCTTTCGTGTGAGACTGTAAAAACCATGTGGTGAAAATTGTATGTCACCTTTTGTAATTCTCTGTAAGTATATGCACCTGTGAGATGAAGTCATCAAATAAAACCTTGAATAAATTTCTTTCATGTGTTCACTATTTGGATGTGTGCTTGTAAAATAGTTGTACATTTAGACAGGGGCGATCACGAAAAGCCCTTGACTTACGGCTGTCTGCCTTCTGCAGGATCCTGTCTGGGGGTGCCCTCTACATGCAATTAAAAGGGTTGTTAAAAATTTCTTTCAGTTCAATATCCCAGCGTGGGAAATAGAACATGCTGTGAATATAAAAGTCCAGCATCGAAAAACTTTCTCTTGGGTGTCTGTAGAGGGTGCAGATGTTAACAAAGGACGCAATAGACTGAGTGAGCATGTCGAAAGAACCTCTCTCTGCAAAGTTACATTGCTACAGTCGTAATACACTCGTCACACTCCATAAAATGAAATGTAAGGACTGTGAAACTACCAAAGGTGTACGCCTTTCCCAAGGTGACCTACATTTAGGGACCAGTCAGTTCCTTCGGCCGGGGGGGGGGGGGCTGTTTTTGAAATTGGCAGTGGGGGGGGGTCATGCTGAATTTCAGATAACTTTACAATCCAACAAGGAGTACGCCAAGGAAGTATACTATCAGCACATCTATACAAAGTATTCATAATAAATGATCTTCTCGACACAGTCTATAATAAGGGTATTGGTTGCCACATTGGTAATGTTAACTGCGTATGTCCAACATTTGCAGATGATACCTCCATACTAGTTGAAAAGAACTTGGAAGCTCAACAAGTACTCGACTGTGTTACCAACTATACTACAAATGAAAGATATTCAATGAATCTCAGTAAAAGCTCGGTTATACCTATTAAGCAAGACTCTACAAAACAAAGTTTATTACTGCAATGGGATGAACTATCAGTATAATCATCTACTGTCCATCTTGGGATAAAAACCCTAAAAGCTAACATTGACGTAAATATATCCTCAACACGAAAGGCAACATACGCCCTACTTGGTTCTGGCTGTCATGGAAAAAATGGACTTAGTCCCAAGGTAATTGCTTCTATGTGGGCAACTTATATCCCCCCAGTTGCCAACTTTGCAAAATGTGATTTAAAGCCATGTATAATATTGTTTTCTGTGAATGACTTGTTATTAACTTGTAGCTCCTTGATATTCACACCTCTTGATTTCCTCTACATTTTAATTAGCTTATAGAAGGTATTCTTGTCTTCACTGTGTGCTGCTTGTATGCTATTGTATAGAGTGTCTCTTCTGATTGCATGTGTAATTTGTATTGCTTGACGTAGTTGTGTTCTAGTTTCACGCCTACGTTTAATAAAATCATTCTTGGGGTTGGTTGATCGTCCGGCTTTGATTCACTGGGATGCAGCCTGTCTGTTTCTTTGCATAGCTGCAGCAATTGAGGGATTCCAAACCTTAATGCCTTGTTTCTTCCTGTTATTTTTATGCAAGTTATTAGTGGTATTACTGGCTTCGTATGCAGCAGATGTTATAGCAGTAATGAGGGAGAGGGTATAGCTATCAATATCAAGTTTAGTTTGAAATTCAGTTACAGGACTGGGTAGGTACAGGTTGAGTTTCTGTCTATATACTTCTGTATTAACTTTATCCCAGTTGACTTTACGTACGGGGCTGTGACAATTCGATTCATCAGGGTGGGCAATACTCGGTACATTCTTTTGATGTCTTGTGGACAAGCTGATTACAGCTTGAACAGGAACATGATCAGATAGATTATCAGCATCTTCGTTATAGATATGAATCTGTTGCAGACGTCTAGGGCCATTATCAATCTGTTCAATAATGTAATCAATTTGTGGGATATCATTCATATTTTCATGGCGAAATGTGTCTTTAACTGGATAGTTATAGTCCAATGACAAGAGGTTTTCATTGCAAAATGTTTGGAGTTTTCTATCACAGGGGGTCGGAGGATTACGATGTAATGATGCATTAATATCACCAGTGATGATAATACTGTATTGCTTGGAGAATTCGTGTACTATTTCACTCAATTCGTCAAGTGCAGAGTCAAACTTATATTCACCATTACTAGAGTTCCTTGCAATTGACGGCATGTAAACATTAACCACACAGATAGGTGTTTCACAGTTAATAGTTGATAAAAGTTAATGACACAGATGTTAATTGAACCATCTGGATGGGTAGTGATTACGTTATCAAGTTGGGTGTCCCACATTACTGCCACACCTCCATAGCCTCTTGGTCTCTGAGTTGGAGGAATTGGATCACTAGTGTCTACATATTTCCTAAATGTTGTATGTGTTGGAAACAGATTGTTGAATACTGGTCTCTCGAATTCAAAAAGCCAGTGTTCTTGCAATTGAATGCACAGAACTTGAACTTGACGTAGTATATTCATGGTGTAGTTGACATTTGTTTTTATATTCTTTGTGTTGAAGGTGGCTATCTTAATCTGTCGAAGACAGGTATTTCCTTGTTGATTGTTACATAAAGGGCTGGTAGTATGATTCTGTTTGACTTTCTCCGACGACGTCTTCTTGTTTTGCGGTAACGCATGCCTAAACAAATCATTGCTTTGATTGGTTTGTTGACTTGTTGAAATTGGATTAATGTTTTCTGACTGATATACTGTATCTATTGTAATATAGCCTGGTGTATAATCATGTATCTGTTCTATTTCATCATTATGAATTGATTCCTTTTCTTGTTGGTTGGTTAAGTTGGAGGTGATACCAGAAGTACTGGGGACTGGCATTGTTCTCTTACACTTAGTTTGTGATTCCTCTAACAGTGAATCAGTAGGTGTTCGCATACTAGTAGCTGGGGAACTTTCAGTCTGAATGGGGGTGGGTAACACTTCAATAAGGGGGTAGGTCTACTTGGTTTTGGTGCCATGGCGATGTGATCACGTTGGTTGAATGAGCTAGAACTCATTTTGGTGCTATCAATACTACTATAAGGTCGCTTGGTACTGTACATGTAGGTATTGGGGATGCATATTTGGTTTACTAGTAGACTGTTCTATATAGTTCTTAGTTGTATATTGTTCAATTGCCTACAGTGGCACTATTTAATACTCTGTCTAGATTTAAATTTAAACTTATTATGGCATTGTTGATTTCAATTACATGCATACTGACCTCTCATGGGTTGTTGACTGCAACGAAATTGTTCAATGTCTTTCTCTAATAGTACAGATAAACGGAGGTGTTGCATCTGTTGCTCTAAACTACACAATCTCATCAGTATAAAATCCAGCTGACTAGATATGTAAAGAAAATGTCTGAAGAGCAAGCAAAAGCTCATATGACCCCAAAACAGGCAAACCCTCTTTTCATGCAGAAGATGCGGGTACTGTTTGATCAAGATAGAAACTACCGCAACAACAACAACAACAACAACAACAACAACAACAACAACAACAACAACAACAAAAACAACAACAACAACAACAACAACAACATATTCTGGCGAGATATATGGCATTCTTTAAACTTCTCATTTTTTTCGGGAGACTGGGCATGTTAAAACTCGAGAGAGTTTGCGTTTTCCGGACAATACTGGGCCAATTTTTAACCATACTTTCGGAAAAACTCTCAGTGGAGCCACTTCGAATATGTTCGCCCTAAAGAGCAAGACTCATGGCTACAACAGTGACGTTTTTGTGCAGGGACACTGCTCAGCCGCTCAACCCAGTACTGGTGGACAGTATTCCTGTGCACAAGCATCCACTTCTATTCCAATGTCAAGTGATAATGGTGTTAACCCACACTCACTGTGGCTGGGGATGGTCACACGAACGACGACATGCACAAAGACAGATACAAATGTTTTACTTTTACTGGTTCTCCTGTGTTCAGTGAATGTTACTCCTACTCTGAACTGTACATACTTGTGTTAGCAGTGAACCTTGTTCGGGAATATGTGTGGGTCATTTTTGTATCTCGCCCTTTTGCTTATTTGGGGAGCAAAAGAAAAAGAGAGAAAAAAAGACGTTTATGAAATAAACAGTATTTGTCACCCAGGAGGTTGGAACATACGTCGTTTTGTGTTTGTTTTTCTCCATTTCATTTTCTCACCGTAATATTGCTCGCAATAGCTGTCCCTTTCGTTTGTAAAAAGACAAACAGGGAAGTACTAGGGACCTTTTGTTGTTTGTGGTACTGTGACACTCGCCTGGAGTGGCGTGGCGTGGCGAGTACACCTGGAAAGAATTTGCATGTTAGTTAGCGTTCCCGATAAGGCGTCACACGCATACAATCTAATAATACAGCTTCCACATTTTGTAATTTAGTTGTAATGTGCTGGTGAAAACGTGCATGTACATCGCCTGTGGGGTATTTTATGTGTTGGTGGTAAAAGCCCATGGCATATTTTTTTTTAAAGAAGAAAAAGGATAAGTTAATACAGCAGATCGAGGCGTTCCTCGCAAAATTACCCACACCAAAGTCAGTGAATATAGTAAATCCTGAGGATATAGTGAGGTTCACCATTACAAATGTTTATACTTAGGGCGTACTGGGATTTTTATTTTATCTTTTATTAAAAGACAGGCCCGATGGCTTGCCTTGTGAAAAAGGATTGACATTTCAGATTAAATAAAATGTCAAAGAAAGAATATATACAAAGGTTTAATTTACAAGCTTTGCTTGTAAGTGTTACACGTTTTCTGCCCAGCGCGACTTATGAATAATTATAATTTGTTACATTTCTTTGTTGCCCAGCGGGACCTGCACTTTAAATAATATTAGTATTTTTTGTTTTTCTTTTTCTCTATTGCCCAGCGAGAATTACACTTTAAATAATATTTTTCATATTGTATTGCCTTACGGGACTTACAATGTTTACATTTTTACCTATTACATTAATTAATTGCCCAGCGAGACTTACACTAGTAATAGTTAACAAAATATTTAAACTTACATTTTATTATTGCCCAGCGGGACTTACAAATTGATAATTTTACCTATTACACAAGTTAATTGCCCAGCGGGACTTAGTAATAGTTGAACAAATGAAGGAGTATTTAAAAGTACTTATTGCCCAGCGGGACTTAAATTTACGACATATATTACCTTAGTACTTGATTTGACTTCTTAGTTGTCCATGTCACAACGACGTACACTCAGTTATCAGACTGATGAATACCCAGCGGGTCTTACATACATGAATACAACTAATCACAGTCATGCAATTATTTCAGTGAACACGTGTGTGTGTGTGTGTGTGTGTGTGTGTGTGTGTGTGTGTGTGTGTGTGTGAACGTGTTTGTGTTGTCTGTCGATGTGGTGTCGAAGGTCACTTCGTAGCTCAGTTCGTCTTCTACCAATTTGATGAGTACGTTAAGTTGTTTTTACCAAAAGACATATTGAACAAAAATAAATCTTCATTGTGTTGGTGTCGTTGATACTCTAATGTAAATGCAGTGTTTCGCTAGTGAGAGGATGTAGTTGATTATGATGTAGGTATATTTGTCTGTCTTGTCTAGGTATGTGTATATTACGTGTTTGGCGTCGCGTAGTGTGTTTGTATGATAAGTGTTTGTAAATTTATGAATTAAATTGAAAACATAGTTCCACAGTGGCTTGAGTGTAGGGCAATGGTAGAAGAGATGAAAAGTATCTTCTTCAGACAATTTACAGAAATCACAAGTGGATTTCGATACTTTACGGGCTTTCAAAACAAGTTTGTTGTTAAAGACGTAGTGACAAATTAAAAAATCGAGGTCAGCAATGTTATTATCTTTTAGTGCTCCATATATGGAGTTGCACATGTGTTTGAAGTTTACTGGCGGGGGAAGAGTACATCAGTGGGTGATTCCACAGTCATGGTGTTTTTATTCTCTTTGTTATAGCAAGTTCTGTGATTTTTTTGACAGTGAAAATTTCCAGGGAGTTCCACTGCTGACCTCTAACAGAAATTAGAATTCTTGAAGTACATTGTCTTTAGTTGGTTTTTCACAATGATTTTTACAAATGTTGTATCGTGGTAGAGGTAAGCTCTTAATCAGTGTACTATATTGGTTTTCTATTCTTTCTTTTTTCCCTGCGAGCAATCCTCTCCCCCTACCAACCCAACACATAGTATTTTTTATTTTATCCCAACAAATGTTGGCTTTAGTCTTCCTACACCATGTTACATATTGTGCTCTCACTTAATTTGTAACAATGTTTGGCTCTGTCATCAAGGATTTCCATATTCCTTAGAGTCTAACGAAGAGTTTGATATATATTTAAGCAATAACCCCCGCCGAAGGCGGGTATACACGAGATTTTGGTACAATTCGCGACATATAGCACGAGCCGAATGGCGAGTGCTATATGGAGCGAATTGTACCAAATTCGAGTGTATACCCGCCTTCGGCGGGAGTTATTGCTATTATATTATATCAAAATGTGTGTCTATTTCTTCTAAATGTGATTCTGTGGTTATTTATATGCCCGAAAAGGCGAATTCACACGTACAGAAAAAGATCGTCGGTAATACATCGTCGGGAACGAGCATATTTTAATGAGTGGATACGTTCATGTAGCCCCCACACACACTGCATGAACACAAACCATACACTGCATTGCAATGCATTGCATTGATAAATTACTTTATTTACGTCATATATAAATGCATAACGAAAACGCGTTGAAAACTAGCAACAAAGAAAACGGGGCAAGAGGTCAAAGAAAGTAACAATTTTGTTTGGATATTTACATAAGAACAATAAAATCTTGTACACTGCTAAAAATAGATGTCTCGGCGTTGAATCGGAGAAAGCGCGAGACAGTAAATCAGAGACGCGACGTTACACAGTCTACTTTAATTTAATGGTTAACAAATTGAACATTGACCGAACCTGAAAATGTACAGTTTCGAAATAATCCTGACGCACCTTGACTGATGGTTAAAAGTTAAATCGGTGTTGCTTGATTCAACGCGTAACGAGAGTAGGACGCTGAGACGGCTCTTTGCATGGGGAGAACTTGTACCTTATCAGTGATGTTGAAGCCACTGATCGATCGTTGCTTTCGATCGCAAGGTCATCAGTAGAATTATTTGGACTTCTGTAACCCAAACTATTGTACAGGATACCTGACACACCTTTACTGTGGGGGAAATGTTAACTTATTGGTATAAGAACGAACACATTCAGCTTGTATGTACTATTCATATGCTAGTTTAGGGGCCCATTTTACCACTGCCAGCCGTGGTAAAATGGGATTTTACCACAGTTATTATCCAATCAGAATGGCGCATAGTAGCATGATATAATATAAATATATATTTATTATACTAGTTATTTTCCGGTTGCGGTATCTCGAAAACTAGTTCACTTTTCAGGCCTCTGCTGCTCGAATAAATGTACTCAATTACAACATTGATGTTAATTATACTGTCCGTGCAACCCCTGCTTTTGTCTATTTAAAACACCTCGCTCTTGCTAAGGTTAACCTTTGACCACGAAGTCTTCCCGAATTGTTGGAAGACCTTAGTCTATTGATTGGTCATCACTGAGTGTTAGTGTAAGTGTAGCATTATCAGCGTGTTGATAGATGATAGACTTGAGTGAGCTGTTTGGTATAGGCACACCTGTTATGTTAGGGTTTGTTGTTACTGTTGCACTCTGATTCAGCTGTTAGTACATAGAGCATAGCAGACAAGGGGACAACCCTCTGTCTTAGTCCTCTCTTGATGGGAAATGTGTTGGAAATGAAAACATTACAGTTTATTTTGCTAGAGACTTGGTTGCAAAGTATCGAGATCCACTTGTTGAAATTGGGGCCAAAATGAAAGGCTTTCAACACGCTTTGCAGGTAATTATGGTCAACTCGCCCGAACGCCTTCATTTGGTCAAATTTGACAATACAGCCAGGTTGATCGACTTTGAAAATGTGTTTAATGAGGTCCCTAATGCAGAAAATATTTGTCAAGAATGTCTCTGTCAGGTACACAGCAAGTTTGGTTAGGTGATGTTATTTGGGGGATGCATTTAGACAGTTTGGTAGCTGGACTTTTTGTTAGTATTTTGTAGTCACAGTTTAGTAGAGTTATTGGTCTCCAGTTTTTAATAAAGTGTTTATCAGAGTTGGGTTTGTGTACAAGAGTGACTAGTCCCAATTTCATAGTTTGGCTTAGCTCACTGTTGTCGTAGATGCATTTGTATACTTTCAGGAGATCTTGTTTTAATTCGTCCCAGAATTTTAAAATAAATTCAAAGGTTAGTCCATCTAGTCCTGGGCTTTGGAGTTTTTTGATAAGGCATATGTAAGGTCTTCAACAGTGAACTCAGTTTCACAGTATAAACAGGTTTCGTCAGCAAGTGTTTTGTTAATTGTGTTAAGCAAGGAAGTTTGGATTTTTTATCACACGGTTCGTTAGTGTAGTATAAAATTGTTCAGTGTGTTTCAGGATGTCATTAATTGTGTTAAGATATTTACCTTGTTCATCAATTAGTTATTTTATTATTTTATTTTCTTGTTTATATTTTTGTAGTGCAAAAAAAGAAAAGAATTTAGTTTACTTTTCCCCTTCAAACAATTGTATTTTGGATCTAACGATAGCTCCCTGGGTTTCTGTTTTGACAATTTCATTCAGTTCTTCTTGTGTCTTAGTTGCATCATAATTGGAGTATTTGGAAACCTTTTTACATTCCTACTTGTCAATGAGTTGTTTTTGAAGAGGTTTTTTTTTCAATTTGTGTTTTAGTTTGGATTGACTTTTGCAGAATGTTAGTTTGTAGTTTTTAATAGTTTCCTTGATGTGTTCCCACCAGAGTACTATGTTGTCTTTACATAGGGGCTTGTTTTTTTTAGAACTACTGATTAGTGTTTTGATTTCATTTTCATAAATTTGGTTTTTAAGGACGTTAGTTATTTAGTTTCCATACATCAGGACCTCTTTCTACGCTTTCAAAGTCACACTTGTAACCAATTAAATCTTGATCGCTATAAGGTAAATTCTTTATATAGGTTTGTGTACAGTAGTGTAAAACATCTTTGCTAACTAGACAGTAATCAATTCTGCTTTGTTGAACTTTGTTATTTGCCATTCTGCGCCAAGTAAACTGTATCACATTGGGGTGATGAACACGCCATGCAACACGCCATGCATCCACAAAGGAGTATTCTGTTAGGCGAGAGTTTGGTCTTGATACATGATATGTATGTTATCAGGCTCGATGTCAACATATTCGGGGTGAGTACCATTGGGCCATGCTACAGTTAGCCCTGTACTGAGGTGGTCAAATAAATATGCATTATTTATTACATGAAGACAAAAAACATTCTGGCCCACACAGTAGATTTGTGGCAAAGTTAAATTTACATTTGTTGCTTTTCAAAATAGAAGATGACGCGAAATAGTTTTATAAATAATACTTACAGACAATATTTACCTTCATTACTGCCACATAAACAGAATTCTCTGTCATCATCGACGTGTTTGTCATCATAGAACAACAAGGTAATTACATTCAACTTACCATTTAAAAAATAATAGCAAAGTATAGTGTAATTACCGGCAGAATAATGCATCTTTCATGAAAATCTTGGCAGTTGGGCTCCATGCCCCCCAGCCTATCCTCTACCACTTCACTTTAGGGCCATTGCCTGTCTGACATGAGACATTCTTTCCGCAGACAGCTGATCCACATGACACAGGGTAGTGTATTGTTCCAAAGGTTTCTTTTTACTATGCACATATTTCTACCTGTGTATCCAGCCGCGGTTCATAGGATAATGACGAAATAGACACACAAATGAAGTTCATAAACTCCTTTTATGAGAGTTAAACATATTCACAGTCTTCCTTTCCATCAGCGATTTCATCTTCGTTGACTGATTCGGTGCTGGGCATGAAATTGTGTAGCATGTATACATGTTGCCATGACGACCAAAGGCATTGCATCGAGTCGGTGCATTTCTAAGAACTTCAATCGACGAAACTTGTCCTCCAGTAGACCAAATGTCCGCTCAATAGCAGACCGAGATGATGAGTGGATTTTGTTGTTGTTATGGCTGATAACTGCCTGTTATCACAATATGGCACCAATAGATGTTTGGTGTTGCCATAAGCGGAGTCCCCATTGAGATGATAATCTTCAGGAAGGCCATGATCTTCTATGACACGTTTTAACCGGCAGTTGTGGAACACCTGGGCATCATGAACTGACCCCAGCCACCCTGTATAGATGTCAATGAGTCTCAAATCACTGCTACACGTGGCTTGTACATATACAGACGGCACTCCTTTCCTATTATGTATGGCGCTCTGTGGTCACATGGACCCGAAATATGTAAATGGGTACCATCGATAGCACCTGTCATGCCAGGAAACCCACATTCACCTTCGAAGCCGGCTCCCACTGCCTGGTATTTAGTTGGAGTTCATGATGCAATGATGTCTGTCTCGATACTAGCCAGGGCAGTGAGGACAAACATCAGTGCATCATGAACTCCACTTTTACTCAAGTCAAAATGATCACCGATGCTTCTGAATGACTCTTGGTTGCTCAAGAGCCATAATGTAGTGAGAATTTTCTGTTCTTGCATTAGTACTGTTCGATCTTTCATCTTTCCCCTCTTCTATATGTTTTATTCCCAGAACCCTTTGCAGCAGCAGTCAGGGCTGACAAACAAATTTATGGGTTTTCTATCCCAGATACTCCAGTACGCCGCCCACCGAGCGCAAAATGATACAGTATGCAGATGATAACACTGTAAATAACAAATCCATCCGCAGGTAGTTTACGATCTGTTCAGAATTTGGTACCGCTTCCGGTTCTAAACTAAATTAAAAGAAATGTAAAGGGCACTGGCTAGGTTTGTGGAAAAATCGCTTTGACAAACCAGTCAAAATTGAGTGGAACACATTGTTTAAAAGTCAATGGTGTAAAAGTAGAAAGTGATATGGCTGTTGCACAAAATTGGAATGACACTATAGATAAATTCAGAAAGGTTCTCGACTCGTGGAAAGATAGACACTTTTCTTCACAAAGGGAAAGATTGTAAATAAGATTGCTATTCCCATTTTCTTTTACCTTTATTTTCTTTTTGTTGTCGAATGTCTTTTTTTAAAAAATTGATCTATTAACTGCTGGACTCGTTTTTCAACAATTTCCTCTTTCCGCTTCATGAACTCAGAACGCAGAGATTTGACATCTTTACAAGCTGCTGCCACAAGTTTTCTACTACTTGATTGGTCGTGTGAAAGAAGCCACTGCTGTGTACGGTTCATGGTGAACATTGTGTATGCTTCACTTGTTCTGACACTGACATTTGGTTTGAATCAAAGTAACTGGTCCATATACCCAAACATTCGTTCAACATACTTCTATTGTGCTTGTCTACACTAGCCATTTGTCTACACTAGCCATTAGGGGGGACCAACCATCAGAGATATGTTTGGTTCCTTAATTTTAAGGGGGGGGGGCAACCATCAGAGATAGGTTTATTCTTGCTAGGCCTACTAGGCTCGCTGTAAGAGTTGTTCCTGTGCTGGCCTGTACTTGGGATCAACAGAATGGTCGATCCCTACCTCCCCTAAAGCTGAGACATGCATGAGGAGACTGCACAAGCTGCTGGAATCGCTCAAAGCGAAGGGGTCTCCCTCGCCCAGCATGCTTTGGGTGCAGCCCCACTGCTACTTTCCACTCTGGATCCGGGTTGATCAAAGTGGGGAAGCTATGGGGTTCGCAGTATACCTCAACACCCCTAGCACTTTATTCCCTGCAGAGGATTTTGGTGCCCGTGGGTCCAAAGTAACTGCCCTGGAGGTCTTACCTCGGAACCAAGAGATGCTAAGATGGTCAATGTGAAAATGACTATCAAGCGCACCCCAAGGAATTTGGAGTCAAGAATAAACATTGCCATACGACTCAAGTTGGTGGAACATGTAACCAGTGAGGAACCAGTGTAACACCACCGCGACACCTCCCTGGTGGGTTCCACCAAGTCTGCAACCACGGCGGACGATAATGGGGTAGCCACTGAAGCTGGCATTTTCCATATCGACCGTGTACCCATTGGCAAAAGTGAATCCTTAGTCATCTGGGCATGACTCATCCCAGACTTCCTAGAGCTCACTGGGGACAGTCCAGATGGGGGCCCTACCTCTATGGGTACCTCCGCCGGACCAGGAGGTGCTAAGATGGTCAATGTGAAAATGACTATCAAGCGCACCCCCAAGGATTGAGGAACCAGTGTAACACAACCGCGACACCTCCCTGGTGGGTTCCACCAAGTCTGCACCCATGGCGGACGATAATGGGGTAGCCGCTGCGAGAGCGAGAGCAATCCCACAACCCCGTGCGGCATTCAAGATGGCGAAACCCAAATGTTGGGAATACTATCATATGCAGGCATATGGTTTCTGACTTTGCTGGACTGGTTTTACTTGAACTACAAAGGTCAACCCAATTCACACCTTCTTAATCCCCCTTTGTCTTATACTATCCAATATTGATAAGACTTTGCAGCAACTCAGACAAGGAGTTGGTTATAACGCGCTACACAAACTTTAATATTAGCTCCGGTAGAGGACTGCTAATCCCGTACATGTCAAACAATGTCAACATTATGACAGATAAAGGGCATAAGAGGTTTTAGACAGTAAAAGGTTACTATCTATGGTTCTATGAGAATACAATAAAATGACGATAATAACGATAATATAGATGTGTATAAGCCAAACGTTTATGGTAGGGGTAAAAATACACTCGTTTTATATGATCGTATAAATTCACTGCACGTAATGTTACAATTGGTTAACTGCGTCGTACGTTAAAAAATCGTAAAATTATTTGGAGTCAAGAATAAACATTGCCATACGACTCAAGTTGGTGGAACATGTAATCAATTTGCGACGAAAATTCAGACACAACTGCCTTCATTCTTCGATCGTAGCATGGATGTATTATCGTCCACAATCACAACCATGAATAAACTGCATCTTGCAAATGATTCTTTGTTGACATTTTTTATTTCTTGTAAAACCAATCTTGAAACACTTAGAGTATTGTAAAATATCAACTAGATTATCTGCAAACTGTTGAACGGGTGAATCTGCATTGGTAGTGATAAAAGCCAGAACTGGCTTGACTTCCTTCTCTAAATTTTCATTCAGTTCCAACACTGCGCCACTGATAATATTCTTGGCGGCACTACACAGCAAAGAAGAGCTATTCTTTTTCGCATTTTCCAGAGTATATGTAACCTTGACTGCAACTGGAACGAAACACAAATATGAGATCCATTTATTTTTCACATTATGTTTCTTTTTGTATACATTCCAATTGATAATAAATATACAAGTTTGTCTTCATAAACAATATATATAACGATATAATACTTTCATTGCATATGCTCACAATGTCACAGACATTTACAATCCATGATCTGAAACAATCAAAAATGCATTCAAAATATTGGACCGTTTTTTACTAGGTAAGACAAGACTAGTGTACACAAGAACAATTTTCATCCAGGACCCCTTCAAGTTCAACAATATTATGAAATAGTATGAAAAATCTGAAACAATATGAGTACCCCCCCCCCGCCACCCTTGTCTGAATAGTTACAGTGTTGTTGTTGTTGCTATCTTGTTGTGTCCATTAATCACTAATCTGCACATACACATCTACATGCACCAACATTTTCACTTACATTTGGTGACTTTCCGTTTTTTCTTGGGTTCTTGACTGGCTGTGCCTATTCCTGCTAAAGTATTCTTACCTTTTATATTTATATCCTGGGTAAGTATACTTGTCGATGTATCTGGGTCGAACTGGTAGTAGATATCTCGCTTGTGGTTATCTCAGTTTTCCAAGATGTATGTAGAGCAAGGTGTGTTCGCCAGTCCGTCCAGATGAGTTCTGTTTATATTTCTTGGTATCTTGGAATATTCCATTCAGTCCTTGGTGGTCGTTGGTCACATGTCAGTCACCTGACACTACACTGCACCTTTAGTACTTCTTGTTCTACATGCGTTGTAATTTCCTGTTCCTACAAGATGAGAATTGAAACAGAAATTGAACTATCAACATATATTCAAATGTCGGTGTAATGGAACTAAAATACTTAAATGGCATAACATAAATGTATCGACAAAAATTAATGGGTAATGTACCTGCACAAATTCAACAGAACCAATCACCTTCAGGAATACCGTCAGCCGTCAAGTCTACACACTGAAAGTGATACCAGACGATTCCACACGTTGGACTGTCGCATACAATCATATCCATTGTCTCAGGCCCGTCACAGTGACAGGATGAGTCATCCTGTATGAACTCTTGCTCGATAATATCAGCATCTTCGTGTGTATATGACTGATCATCAGCATCGACGTTTACCAGTCGCCAAAGTGTACGCCATATTGAACGCTATTTACGTAACAAAGAATAACGGAAATTGCCGATGAGCCCCTTATGAATAAGTTATCACGATAATCTTGTTACGGAAAGCCTGCCAAATCCCAGGAAGTATTAAAGTCGGCAAGGATCACGGAAAACAATACGTCAAAGGAGCTTGCGTTATCCTTCTCACTAACTGTATATTTGTACTGTTTTTTTACACTCTCACCCTAGTCTTGCTGCTAGACGTTCGGGCTTTCTTTCGATGCTAAAACTATAAGCGAACGAAGTTCGCATGTGAGGGCCTGCCCGAACGCATGACTTTGTTTTCCATCCCTCCCAGTCCTTCCACTTTCTTGAAAATAATCATCTATAGAACTGGACGGTCCATAATGAATGACAGTATATAAACCTTTAACATCTCTACCCATGCCAAATGCAATAGTGGCAAACACTACACGAACACATCCATCTGACTTAGTGAACGAGTGCAAAACAGATTCTTTCATTACGTCAGGTGTTTGTGGGTGAAACATGGCAAACATACGATTCCTGTCGTCATTAACAGAATTTCCTCCTGATCTGTCGTATCCGTTCTCACCCAAATGTTTTCTGAAGAAGAGAAACAATTCTCTACAATATTTAATAGACCGACAAAATATCAAAACTCTCTCAGCGTTGACACCATTTACATGCAATTCATTTACAAGCCAAGAGAAGTTTTTCTGAATGTCATTCTCTACTTTAAGAACACTATAGCGGATATTGCTTCTCTCTGGTGATATGACGATCTTGGTACACCCAGTCATGTTAAGTTGTTCAATCACTGTTGACTGCACAGAAGCGGTTGCTGTGGCTGTTAATGCAATAACAGGAACTCCCCTTGGAAGTAGAGACCTCAGCTCTGACAATCTACCAAACCAAACTCGGAAAGCTTTCTCATTCAGTGTGGAGTCATCCAAACCCCTGAAAAAATAAAGAGGGTCGAGAAATAAACGTTAGTATATAATGTGTTTAACCACGGAAGTGGTAAAATTGTGTGTACTAAAATATAAACTTACAGAGACTTAGAGATGTATACCGGTGAGCCTTTGATCATAGTGAATCGTTGGGGTAAATTATGACGAGTTGTAAATGAACGTTAACTATTGTTTTTCTATAGCCAACACTTGGCCACAGGCACTTGTTTCCCGATATATGTCTCAGAATGTTTCTATCCGATAATATAGACGTGTTTAGCCAACTATATATGAAAGGGGTAAAAATAAACCTGCTTCTGTGATCGCGCAATGGCAAGTTCACACATGATATCGCGAAGTTACTTCGTATAAAAATATTCTGAGACATATATCGAGAAATAAGTACATGTGAACTTGGCGACTCAAGTCAAAATATTTCACTCACAACTCATTCGTTCATTCAAATTTGTGCACGTCAATTCATAGTCTATCAGCTAGCCCTCGGATGTTCTTCCGATAAAATACGACACACAGCCGAACAACGCTATCGAGGATGGAACATGTTCGGGCAAGCCCTCACATGCGAACTTCGTTATAGCATCGAAAGAAAGCCCGAACGTCTAGCAGCAAGACTAGTCAATTAACACCCCCCCCCCCCCCCTTTCCGGTCTTGTGGAAACATGTATTAGGAAAAAGTGTTTCTGTTCCGGGCCTAATAAAAACTCACATAATACATGTACCCGCAAAATGCAAAGATGGCGTGTTAGATATTACATTAGTACCACATATATTACCCAATTATAAGGTCAGTTACCCATTGAATTTCGTGGCTAATAAATAGATTCATAACCATCATTAGCATTTCTAAATCCTATCGTCCTGTCTCTGCTAGTTATTTTATCGATCTACGCATAGACAGTGCAGGGGAAACTGTCTTTGACTTACGAGTCTACGGCAAGTAGTTGACTTCTTTTTCATTTAATACATTTCTTACACGCTAGGATAGGCCGATGTTGCGGTTAGAATAGAATATATTTCGTGCAACTGAACGTAATAAATGTATTTAAATATATTTCATACCACTCGCTGTTTTACTTGACGAACGAAGAGAGACGTCTACGCAACTGACACTAATTGTTTATCTGATTGTCACTTGTCACAGCAAAACACCGGATGTCATCCGGCTGCCGAGCGACAAAAACTGTAACTCTTTCGCGCCAAGTTGAAAACCATTCATTATGTCATTTCAAAACACCGTATATTCGGCTACCGAGCAAGACAATTTTGAAAGCACCGAGCCTAAATCAGTCTAACAGCTTCGTTTCGTCTATATAGCTTGACACAAATTGCGATATGCCGTGAATTAAAACTTAAATATATTTTCCAACATATGCTCGTCCTATAGGAAATGAAGATTGACGCGATCAGACCAAAACTAAAAACATGTAACCAAAACGATATTTTTTTTCACAACACTAAAAAACTGAAAAGTTCGTTTTTGCACAAACATAATAAAAGGGATAAAACCGTGACCATTACAAAAGTGACTCGATGTATCAGGTTGTACACAGGTTAAATTGCTCCGACAAAGTGATAGCGAAACTATTTGGTGTGAAACCTTCGTGTGTAAGGAACAAAATTTAAAATTCAATTTGGGAAATACGTACCACTTAGCGATGCAGTGAACTTCATCCACAAATATTCCGCATATCATATCTCGATATGGTGGTGCTTGAATTAGATCTCGCATGTCTGCGTTTTCAAGAAGAGATTCTGGACTTGCAAAGATGATTCGGCATCTTCCTTCCTCTAACTTTTCCTTCAACAAACTTGATCCACAGTCTGCCAAATATACGGCGTCTATGTTACGTCTTTGAAGGGAATGCACTTGGTCTCTTCATCAGTGCGACCAAAGGACAAACCACTATAGCCACGGAGTTCGTCTGGTGGTAAGCTCCGTGGCAAAAGGGTGCTATATGGAAAATTACGGACTTTCCGTAGCCAGTTGGCAGATTTACGAAAACATCGTCACCTTGCAAAAAGGCAGCGATGGCTGCAATCTGCTTGTCCTTCAAGACGTCTAGGGAAAGTTTTCTTTTGCCGTGTTCGATTGCTTTCTTCAGTCGTTCAGTCATAGTCAATGCCATGGTAGTATCGAAAGAAAGACCGAACGTTTAGCAGCAAGACTAACCTATTGGCGGGGAATCTCTGCATGCAAGTGTTGACAAACACATTTACGTCATTACTATGGCTTATCGGTTTATGGTAATTGTGAGTTTGATGAGTGTGTAGACGTTGTCATTCTCACAGTTCAGTTAACGCATTGGTGGCTATTTATACAAGTCCCTCCTTAAGATGAATATGCATGAAAATTTAGCTATTGTCTTCTGTTTGTGCTTGTCGGTAATACGGTTCTCTGGCAGTTATTTATATCCTCATGACATTCGCTAGACCTCGGATGTTCCATCCTCGATAGCGTTGTTCGGCTGCGTGTCGTATTTTATCGGAAGAACATCCGAGGGCTAGCTGATAGACTACTCTCACCCCTGCTCAACATGACTAAATATTCCCCGTGTTATGAAGAGACAACAGTTATAATTTTTTCGGGATTAGTTAAGTACTCTTGTTTTTAGCACAACTGGAACTGAAAGTTCAGTAGTGCTATAGGGATCGAGCGGTGTCTATCCGTCTGTGTGTGTGTGTGTGTGTGTGTGTGTGTGTGTGTGTGTGTGTGTGTGCATGACTTAAACTCAAAAACCGCCAGCCCGATTGCCTTGGTATTTGGTGGGAACATTACTTGTGGTGTCTAGTTGGGCAATTGTTCAAATGAAAATGATCGCATTAGGGATGTGGATTTTGGGTCAAAAAATGTGTTTTTTGGTCAAAAAACTTAAACTCCAAAACTACTGGATAGATTGGCCTGAAATTCGGTGGGAACATTCTTAGGCATGATCTTATCAGGATTTGTTCATGACATATTCATTTCTTCAGAAATATGCAAATTAGGGCTAAAAATGTGTCTTTTTGGTCAAAAATGTATAATTCCAAAATTGCTCAGCAGATAGGGCTGAAATTCAGTGGGAATGCATCTAGGGATGTATTGACAATGAAATATTAATCATACAATGATTCCATGACTTATATGCAAATTAGGTGTAAAAATGTTCATTTTTGGTCAAAAACTTTTATCTTAAAAAGTACTTGTTCAATGAGTCTGAAACTTGGTTAGATGTCTCTGAAAGTGTTATTCTAGAGTTATACTAAAAGTTTGACGAAATTAGCCCTAGCAACCATGACCATAGTCTTGCTGCTAGACGTTCGGGCTTTCTTTCGATGCTATAACTATAAGTGAACGAAGTTCGCATGTGAGGGCCCTCGATAGCGTTGTTCGGCTGTGTGTCGTATTTTATCGGAAGAACATCCGAGGGCTAGCTGATAGACTACCATGACCACGCCCTTAACAACAACCTAATAACAGTATATACATGTAGGCTGAAATTTATGTGGAGTATGCCTTTTTTCATCTTCAACTGAAATGTAATACCCTTATAGATCATTAAATCTTTTATGGGCTACTTAATGAAATTGTACAGCTGGGTCTTACGTAATATTTCCTGTGTTTAGTCATAAGACCCTACACTATGGTTTAGTTAAGTGACGGTCATGAGGGAAAAACCAGTCAGTGATTTTTCAAACCCTTCCACCCTGTGTTATGGTTTAACCTTACTCTTTTCAATGGTAAGGCTGGACCATAAACAGGGAAAATAGCGGTTTTAAGGTAGCACACTTTTGTATGGTACACTTCTTGTAGCAGTGACAAATTTCTTGCTCTGAAATAAATCAAACTTAATCTAATAATCTGCAGGGGGACAAGTTTGAATAAAAAATATTGACCAATCATGCTTTTAAACAACAGTTTATGATGTTTTGACAAGTATAGTAGCTTCAAGCTATCAAATGCACATACTAACTTTGAGAAGTCTACTAATAATTGGTAACATAGTTAGGCAAGTGTGTACTAGGATAGAAGTAAAAGGTATTTTCATTGGCAAATTTTTTACATCACGTGATAGGTTTTTCACATTCATAAACTTTATATTTCTTATATGCTAAACTTTATTCAGTTGTGCGACAGTGACTATTGGCACTATTTTTATATTCTATTATAATTGTTTTGTGTAACAGAAGTTACTGTGTCCTTCCCGAGTGACAACAAAGTTCGGGGGGGGGGATAAATAACTATGCAAATTAATCTGGGGTATTAAATAATGTTTATGCAAATTAATCGGTATTTCACTGTTGGTGTTGCAAAATAAGTAAACATCCTGTCGAACTACTTCATATTTGTAAATATTGCTGACGCATCAACGTCAACTACGTTACATATAATATGGGAGATATTATGGATTCGGACATTTGGATTGTTATTTGAATTATGTTGAACATTCTGAGAATGAATTTTATTATCGGTTATATGAGTGAAGTTAAAATAAACCCGACGCAACACCAGAGATTACTGGCGACAAGCGCCACCGCGCGCGATGTCGACTACAAATTGCAGCCGATAAGATCGTACAAAACATTTCTCAACAACATCAACCAGCCAAAACGCAGTCAATCGATGTCCGCAGATATTCAGAATGTTTTCAAACACATTAGCAGTGGATCTTTCAATTTCAGATTTCATTTCGCCAGAAAAGTTCTAGGTGTCAAAATTGTACTAATTTGCATATCAATACGTATTGTTGTTGACAGCCAATCATCACTCATACTTCACGTAGCCGACCTCTGTCTGACCTGAGAGCGATCTAATGCATATTCATACGCTAGTTGTAGTTTGGTCTACCTCTCTGGAAATTATTCTGTTTTAGGAGATACATATGCAATAATAACAGAACCCCATGGCCTCGCGATGGCCAGAAGACTATACAGAAGTTATTTTCACTCGTGATTTCTTCTGCTGCATTTCTATCGCTCGTGAAAATACGCGGCAGAAGAAACCGAATCACTCGTGAAAATAACTTCTGTATGCCTTCCGGCCATCGCGAGGCCATGGGGTTCTGTCATATTATTCTTTACTTTACTGACATTATTTTTCTATAACATTGGTTATACTTTTATAAAATGGTAGTTGCATAACTTAATAAAGGCACAGTCCTTTATTTTCAACATGAATTAATTTGTCTTGTTTGTATACACATGATAGTGGTAACCTTGTCCAACCACATAACGTCCGTAACATAGTACAACATGATGTATCTGTGAAACTGAGCAAAAATAGTTCCATAACTTTATAAAACAACACCCCTACTTTATATTGTAAACAAATTGTTTCTGTAAACATTTTAGAAGTGTTACTTCTCGGTGCCGTTACTTTTGTATTATTGAAAATTCGGACTCTCGGCTAACCCTGGGTAGATCATATGGATTGAATGCCTGAATGACGATATAACTGTTAAACAGTAGTAGTATACAAATATCATTAATTGGCAAAAGATCTTTATCATTTAACTGTCTTTTTTTAGCACAACTGAACTGATAAGGTTCAGTAGTGCTATAGGCATGGCAAAGTGTCTGTCTGTCTGTCTGTCTGTGTGTGTATGTGTGTAAACAACTTAGTCAAAAACTGCTGGACCGATTGCTTTGATATTTGGTGGTCATGTTACTTCTGGTGTCTAGTTGGGAAATTGTTCAAATGAAAGTGATTGCATCAGGGATGTGGGTTTTGGGTCAAAAAATGTGATTTTTGGTCAAAAAACTTAAACTCAGAAACTACTGGGCAGATTGGTGCGAAATTTGGTGGGAACATTCTTAAGGGGGTGTAAAGTAAGATTTGTTCATGAAGGGATGATTCCATCAGTGATATGCAAATTAGGGCTGAAAATGTGTCTTTTTGGTTAAAAATCTATAATTCCAAAACCACTGAGCAGATTGGGCTGAAATTTAATGGAAATGCATTTAGGGATGTATGGACGAAGATATGCTAAGCATACCATGATTCCATGAGTGATATGGAATTAAGGTGTAAAAATGTGAATTTTGGTCAAAAACTTATATCTCAAAAAATACTAAGTGAATGAGTTTGAAACTTGGTGAGATGTTTCTAGAAGTGTTATTCTTTGTCATTGCTTTTCCTCAAAAATCTTCAACTCTGAAATTACCCAGTAGATTGAGCTTAACTTTGTTGAGAATGTGTAGATTTGTCCTCATTAATAGCTGACACAGTGAGAACAGTACATTGTTAATTAACTATAATGTTTACTTTACTATTTCCTCTGGTGGTAAAGCCTGTAGCATGGCCAGTTTGGTTTATGACTGGATTATGTAATATATTGTAAGACAGCTGTTTCATCACCTACCCATATAAACTGAATGTAGCTGGCTTTTACAATATTACAATAAGACAACCAAGAAAGATAAACTTGTTACATTGGTATGACTTGGTTCCAAATTGATATAAAAAAATAAAGAAGTACAAAACCTTGTAGACACATCCCTTTAAAGTTTGATTAGGATGTTGCTATACTTGTCTTGTACACTTCCAACATAGGATGGCTGGATTATGATGATGGAAATTAGGTATGAAAATTTTGTTTTGGTTACAACTTTAAATCTTCAAAAAATTATATATCTACCATTGCCCTGAACATGAAGTTGTGCGGCAACGCAATATTTGCGCTATTTTTTTAGAAATTAATATAATTTTAAGGATGATTTAAAAATAATGTGTGGTTTGTTTCTGACAATGTAATGCTATTGACGTAAATTAATGACATCAATATTTTTAAGTATTTGTCTGAATCAATGTGTGGTTCATACCAAAGCTTTAAATATTTTTTAATTGGATGGGGGTGGGTGTTACCTCAAGACTTATATGGGATGAGTAGGGCAACTGCACATGTCTTGCTTTTTACATACAAACACAGTTCAGAAGAAATTACCAATTGCAAACAAGTCATACAAAAATTCCAGAAAAAGTTTATTTTGTCAAAATTCAACTACATAACATACTGTACACTTCAGGCTCCTGTTAAGTGGAATGCATAAAATGGAAGATTGCAAACAAAGGTTGCCATATGAATACTGTGAAATAGCCGTAAATGTTTCTTTATGAATAAGTACACAGCCAACAGATAAGTTTCTCCCGATGCATACATCAATTAACTGATTATGTTGTAAATGTTTTTGATGGATGGATAAATAAATTAAATGCCAATGTTGAAACGTTTTGTGATAAACAAATAAATAAACTGGCATTGGTGTAAATGGTTCATGATGAATAAATTAACTAACTGACAAGCCTAGTCCATGACCAAAGGAGTTGAACATTCTATTAAACTAGGAATGTTTCATGAATTTGAATGAACACAGACATATTGTTCTCTCACTTAACTTGCAAAGAAAATAAAAGGAAAAAGATACATATGTATTGGAATTGAATTGTGGAAAATCATTAGTTAAAATCATTAGTTAAATGTAACGAATCAGAAAACAAATTTTGTGGAAGCATCTCGGTTTCACCTGTAAATGGAGTAGGGACGGGTCTTTGTGAAGTCGATGCGGACTGGCGGTGACTATGGGCTGAGTTGATGAAAGGCAGTGTTGGAGTAGGGGCTGGTCTTTGTGAAGTTGAAGCAGACTGACTGTGACGGTGAGCTGTGTTGATCAATGGGCCGGTCTGTACATGACAGCTGCTTGGTGGCTAGCCTGTGGATTGTGTATCTGCATCATGAAATTCATCATAGTCTGGTATAACTGTTTGTCCTCTCTGCTTTGTTGCTGCTCCATCTCCAGTTGTTCTCGGTGCATCTCTCTCCACACATCTAGCTGCTGCTGTGCCATTTCTCTCTGTTGCTGCTGCTTTTCCTTCTCTGCCTCTTCAAATTTTCTTTCTCGCTTTTGCTCAAAAGCAAAGAATTTTTCCATCGCTGAGTTTTAGACGATGTGTAATCTAGAATGACAGAGACTGGATGGGAGAAATATGCACTAAGAGACAGGCAATTCTAATGTTGCGGGGAGGGAGGGAGGGAGAGAGAGAGAGAGAGAGAGAGAGAGAGAGAGAGAGAGAGAGAGAGAGAGAGAGAGAGAGAGAGAGAGACAGACAGACAGACAGACAGACAGACAGACAGACAGACAGACAGACATAGACAGACAGACAGACAGACAGACAGACAGACAGACAGACAGACAGACAGACAGAGGGGGGGGAAGGGAGGGAGAGAGAGAGAGAGAGAGAGAGAGAGAGAGAGAGAGAGAGAGAGAGAGAGAGAGAGAGAGAGAGAGAGAGAGAGAGAGAGAGATTAACATCAAGAACAAACACGAAAATATTATTACATTCATTTATTCTTTTATTGCCTACAAATTGACATTGGAAAAAAAGAATTAAAACTAATATGAAGAAATATAAAACTTAATTATATAGTGAAGTACATATTAGTGCAAGTACAGAAAAGATGAACAAAATGGAAACACTTTCGGCTACTAAATATTTATTCTATACTCTTATATGACAATATTTATCATTGATAGCGGCACATATGACTGATTGCCGATTTTCCGTACTGATATACCCCGGACTGTAATTCAGCTTGGTTGTATAGCGCATCCAACACATGTGGATCGAGTATTTGCTTGTCTACTTATCTGTCCCCAGACTTATATCGACCCTAGTTACATTCGATGTACGCATTGTCTGTTTTGAGAAAACGAAATCCATCAATTTAAGAATTAGTTTATGGCCACTGGATGAGCTCTGCCCCTATGGCAAAGTCTGAGGCATCGGTATCTAATATGAAGGGGTCTCTGGTATTTGCTAAAGTCAATACAAGGGCAGAGGATAAGGCCTTTTTAAGGTCCTCGAACGCAGAGTGCTGTTCTTTGCCCCAGATAAATGACTTGTTACCTGTTACCCCCATATAGTGGAACCGCTCTCTTGGCAAAGTCCTTGATGAAGTTTCAGTGATAGTTGGCCAAACCTAAGAACTGCTCCACATGTTTGGAACTCCTGGGTGTAGGCCAATCCTTAATTGGTTTCACTGCTTCCCTTCTCAAAAACACTACCTGTCGTTGAAACAGTTCACACTTGCAAGGTTTCAATTTTATTTCGTACTGCCTGAGTCGGTCAAAGACGGACCTGAGATTCTGGAGATGGTTGTCGAAACAGGTCCCCAATACCAGGATATCATCAACAAAGGCAAGGACTATATCCCACGTTAATCCCCTCAACACCAAGTTCATTGCTCAAGAGTATGTTGCTGGTGCATTGCATAGTCCGAACGGCATCCGGTTGAATTCGTACAGTCCATACTTAGTTGTAAAAGCTGTCTTCTTCCGGTCTGGCTTGCTTATTCTAATTTGCCAGTATGCTGAATTTGCATTCAGTTTGGAGAACCAAATATGGCCAGATAATGTATCTAGACATTCCCCAATCAACGGCAGAGGATGAGTCCTTCACAGTATGTTGGTTGAGGATCCTGTAGTCAATACACCACCTGACACTCCCATCTCGTTTTCTTATTAGAACTGAAATGGAGGGTTGGATGACTCCCGTTCTGAGCATTTGTTGAAGGTAGGCCTCTTCTTTTTGAACAAAACACCTGGGTGTTTGGTGCATGTACTGTTTGATTGGATGAGTGTCTCCAGTCTCAATCTGATGCTCAATGGCTGTAAAATTGCCTAAGTCAAAGTCATCCTTGGCAAACACATCCTCGTTATCATGGAGAAGTTGCCTCAGACTCCTTACTTGTGGTCCACCTAAATTGTTGCTTGTCCACTGAAGCAGGTCTTGCAGGTGAGCGGGGGGGGGGGGGGGCTCTTTCTTAGCAGGTGGTTGTTTGTCTCCCAAATTGCTCCATTGGCAGGATTGAGGCCTCCACAGCTTGTCCAATGCCTTTGCCTTTGCGCAATATCACAGGACGGTCTGTTGAGTTTACAATACACACCTTTGGAGACTCTCCACCAAGATGGTTTGTCCTTGGGATCATGACATTGAGATTCCCAACTGGCTCCACTGGCATTGGCTGTTGCATTGAACATTGGAGCTTAACCCCTGAATTAGCTGGTATACAAGTCCTACTGTCAATGCTAAACTTTGCTACCTTAGGGGAGCTCTCACTTCCCCCAAAGGCCATTTGAAGATGCTCATCTCCTATTTGTAAGCTGCCACTCAACAGATCTATTTTGCCCCATGTTTTTTAAGGAAATTTATGCCAAAGAGCACTTCATCTCCTATTGGAGTCGCATAAACCTGTTCGCGGTAGACTGTATTTCCAAGTTGGATATCTACGGGGACCCACCACTTCGGCTACCATCTTCAGTTCTCGCCCCACTGTTTGGAGGGTAATGAACGCAATGCTGGTCGGTTTAGAGGGGAGCCTATTGAACAGTTTATCTGAGATGATGGTTACTTCAGAGGCAGTGTCGATGACAGCTTTAGTTGGGCATCAATGTACAACAATTGGTACACTATACATGGAAGTTGTGACTGTAGCTGTCGGATGGTGAGGGTCTCTCCCCTTGATGTAGGGGGAGGGCCATCACCGTGACTACCTCTATCCAGTTTGGCAACTTGTTGAGGATCCGGCTGGCCTACAGCTAGTGGGGTCAATCTGAGGTCTCTGGGACTGACCCCCTTTTGTTTAATGGACTACCCGCGAATTTGACTGTTCTTTCTGGAAGTCGCCCTCCTCGGGGGGTTAACTGAAGGCATTCCCTTTTGAAAACTCACTCCACAGTCGAAGCACTTATCATTCACAGGGCCTGGAAGGTGACCCAATATGTAACTGCCCTTGGCTGGTTACCTGGTTGACCATCAATTCCCCTAGTCTCCCTAGCTGAGTAGTAAGAGAGACTAACTGGTCTTCTACATGAGACAGTCCCAGATTTGTTGTCTCCACTTGTTTTGAGGTGTCTCCCTGGTCCTTGGGCTGGATATGTGTCTTGGCTTCTGGAGGTGTGGAGGTCTTATCCCCAGCCCCTCGATCAGGACATATATACCTAACATGGGGTCGAATGGGCCTGTCGATCATGGACTGGTTGATGTACTTATACCAATTAACTTTAGCAAGTGCCTCCTCCATGGTGGCTGGCTTTTGAAGGGCTGCCAGCTGTCCGACCTCTTGGTTTGTGCAGCCCTGACAAAACCTGAGAATTGCTTGCTGGTGCATGTATGGAACGTAGATTGAGCCAAAGGCCTCAGTAGCCAGAGATGTGACACAGTCCGCCCAGTCTTCAAGACTTCCACCCCTCCCTTGCTAGGTCTGGCTGAACTTTACCTGGGCGGTCTCCGGCAGCTCCTGTCGGCCAAACTTCCTCTCTAATTCCTTAATGACCTCTTCATATGGAATTTCGCCTTCTTTATCCATTAAGACTGCATGGTATTCAGCCGCCTTGCCTTCCCAGAACCAGTAAAGTTGTTCATTTCATTCCCAATTAGACGACTCTTTAATATCGGCATACTTTGAATATCTTCGGTAGAAGGCCTTCCACTTGCCCTTTCCATTATAAATAAGTGTCTTTGGAAAGGACTGTAGCCGACCCAGTCGATAGTTGGTGTTGTGAGTATCTCTCATTGATGCTGGCTGTTGACTGGGGCATTGTGGAGATCGTAGATGCTAGTCCTGAGTGGGGTACACCACCAATGGCTGGGTGTAACACGGTGGCATCCTTTGACCCCCTGTCCCTGTTGCCGACTGTTGGTCATTCGATGGGACATTCGTTGGTCTTACATGGGCCAGTTGGACTTGAGGTAGGTTGTTTGGCATGCTTGGTGCCCTTCCATGATTAGCTTGAGGGTTAACCGCCAAAGGCTGGTTGTACCCTAGCTGGTGGTTAGGTACAGCGTGGGTATTTCCTAAATGGCCACCTACATGTTCGTGTACATGTAGGTATTACCACTTGTTTCCACAGGGTGAACCGCAAAAGGCTGGTTGTACCCTTGTTGGATGGCATTGAAACAACCCCTTACTTGTTGTGAGGGGTTGGTTGCCCCCCTGTAGACGCTTTAGGGAACCGTCCCTGACTGGTTACCCGATCAGACGTCTTAGGAGCGCATACCCTTGGCCGCATGTGTATGGGGGGGGGGAAAGCACTGATGGTAATGTTTGGATTAGTTTCCAATACATTACCTTTGTCACGCCCCCCCCCCCCTGTCGTGCATTGTCGTGATGGGGTTGCACTAACAAATGTTCGTGCACCGTAACTGGCGAGTGTCGTTTGACCCCATATGTAATTTTGTCAGCTGTGGCCGTTTTGATTCAGAAAAATTGTCGTCACCATAACAACCCGTTGACGTTCGTATTTTTTGTAATGTAGAGCGTTCGTGTTAATCTATACAACGGTCCACATTGTGTATTATCGACTGAATTGTTATTGGGGAGCCTTAGCCGTCTTGGGACTGGCATGTATGCTCTCCTTTGGTGACGAGGTCGAAATTGACGAGTGTGCCGGTGTATTTGAAATTCTTTCACTAATTTGACTCAACACATTGTCTAATTCCTGTAATTGTGTAGGCGAAGGGGCTGGACCAAAATCTACCCTATCATAATATTCTTCAGGTAACCTTAGGTTGGGTATCTCCCGTAGATGGTTGAGGGTCAAATTACCATATTTCGGTCTTAAGGTACCTATAGCTTGGGCAGATTTTCCGCCTTTTTTGGAATTTCTAGTAGTTCCCTGATGTCACAGAAATTTATGTATATCTTGGACACATTCTAAATTACAGATTTAACAATCGGATATACAAAATTATTTGTCCAGGGGAACTTACCTTTCGGCAATGGGGATAAAAAATTACTGTAGCTAATTGAGTTCAAAACCTCGTAAATGTTTTCCCAGCTAAAGAGTGGATAAGTTACTAATCCTTCCCTAACAACAGAAAATAAATTTCCTATATAACAATGGGCAGGCAGAAAAAATATCCAAAGCTAAATTGTTGGCGGTGTAAATTAAAATTGCTGACAAAACAGTAATTGTTGGTACGAACGATAAACGTTATTTTGGACAATAACTACGCGGAAAATGCAAGTGCCGACTTTATTTGCAGTGTAACTATACAAATAAATCGCCAACTAATCTATAGCTAAGCGTTAAATTTAATTGCGACGTTTATTTACATCGAAACTAACGATTATTTGCTATAGCTTAATGCGAACATGGACGGCGAAACTGAAGCGTAAGCGCAATTGTAATGAATACTAAAAACGAAATAATACGTATACTATATTCATATTATATTCATATTATGTACAGCTTTGAAGGCTAAAAGCCTATGAGCCGATCAAAGGTAAAAAAAAATCAAATGTTCAACAGTCCATAGTCCAAAGTTCCACGAATAGTAACATGTATATAAATCAAACACTATCCAAGTTTATGTTAATGATGTATTTGTATTCAGCCCAGTGACTGTCTAGAGTGTTTTTGAAAGAGTTGATAGTATTCGCTGTAACAATTTTTGTTGGCAGTTTATTCCATGCATTGATGATCCGGTTTGGAAAAAAGTTGGCACGAGTTGACTTCTGACACAAAGACTTCCGAAGTTTCAATGGGTGGCCTCTCGTGGCACTATGTGTTTCGCATTGGAAAAAATGCTGGTTCGCAGAGTATTTACCATGAAGATACTTCCATACTTCTATCATATCGCCCCGCATCCTTCTGTACGACATACTGGGAATATCTAAGCGTGTCAAACGTTCACTGTAGCTCAGGTCTCTCATTCCTCCAATTAATTTTGTTGCTCTCCGTAACACATTTTCAATTAAATTGCAGTCTTTAACAAAACGTGGTGACCACACAACATTGGCGTACTCTAAATGCGGACGCACAAGGGCAATGAAGAGTCTTTTCAGTGATTCTTTGTCTAGATATGTGAATGATCTTCTAATTAAACCGAGTATCTGATTTGCCTTATTTGCTTGTTTCTGTACATGAGGAGAAAATTTCAGTTCTGTATCAACGAAGACACCAAGGTCCTTTTCTAATAAAGTTGTCTCAAGTGCAGTCTGTGTGTTTCCACTGTCCATGGTGTACTGGAAGCTTGTGTTGTTATGGCCCATATGCATGGTTTTATACTATACTAAGCGAAAATGCGCAAACGAAAAAGCCGGGTCCGCTGGTTTTATTACTTTGGCAAAATGTTTATCCGACAGGACAAATTCGCGGCAACTATGCGATAGTAATTGTATGCAGAATTGAATTTGTAGATTGACAGTGAATAATTCACACCTGAACCACTGAACAGCTGAGGAATGGACAGCAGTACGTGGTAGGGTGTTGCAAATTTGAAATTCACTACTACGGTATACGTGGCACAACCTAACATTACAGGTGTCAGTTTAGCAGTTTAGAATACTTCACCAGGTGTACTTTTAACTTCTCAGGCTTTTCAACAGAGATAGTGTGCATGAATTTGGGTAAAGCTTTTTGCTCTCTGTTGGGAAAACTTGTGAACAAATCCTTGGACTTAAATATATGTATAAACCTCTTAACATCAGCTGTTGTATTGCCTGTTGTTGAATGCGGAGTATACTTATATTTATCAAGTACTTGGTTGAAGTACCGAGTCTCCAGTTCTTTACCAAGAGAGCCCACAAGTCTAGAACACCTGGCAACGCTTACCAGTCATAACGTCCCCGGGTCAAAACGTCCCCGGGTCAAAACGTCCTCGGGTATGACCAAAATTTAACCAAGAGACTTGACTGTGTAACAGTTTCCGTTCCTTCCCTAAAACACGGTCAAGTATCGATGCCCATATTCCGAACCATTTTCTGTTCGTGATTTACATGCTCATTTTCATAAAAATTGGAGGGCGTTCACCCACGTAGACATGAATATTTATATTGCGTAATAGCCAATCATGTACGACATGACACGCACTGTAGCTAGCATGCAGCACCGACCATTGATATTGACACGCAAGACTTTTACGACCTCAAATCTGTCTGATTTCCCGTAAATAAAGTGATGGTTGCCCAAGACAATGATTATTTTTGCCCATGTAGCACATCAAACTGTTAAGATGCGTAGCGCTGTGGTGTGACACATTTCGACGTATCAAGTACATACATTGACCCCTGACCTGTTCGTTTATTAGATCGTTGTTTCTCTCCGTCACCGCCACTTACTGGAACCAATTTTCTACATATCCATTCATTGCCAAGTAATTTAGATTGTAAAAGTCTTGCGTGTCAATAGCAAATATATGTATATATTTGCTATTGACGCGCGCGTGTCAATAGACACTCCATTTTTTTTAATGAAATAGAAAATACGAAGAGTCCCTCTGCTTAGTCTGGAATCCCGACGTTACTATATTTCGATTTGAATGATCTCCATACATCTACGTAACGTCTAGTCTATCAGCTAGCCCTCGGATGTTCTTCCGATAAAATACGACACACCGCCGAACAACGCTATCGAGGATGGAACATCCGAGCAGGCCCTCACATGCGAACTTCGTTCGCTTATAGTTATAGCATCGAAAGAAAGCCCGAACGTCTAGCAGCAAGACTACGTAACGTCGGGATTCCAAACTACCCTCGGCTTGACAAAAACGAATGGGAGGGGTGAAAGTTCTTGAATTTTATTCTTTGTTTTGGCCGGGCATTTTGGTTCCCGATGCCGATGCTACCGCTACGGGACTCATGTGCGGCAGTGATTGCCTGTTTTCTAATAAATTGTTTAATTTCAGTTAAGGTGAATGACGCATGACAGAGGCTGTGCAAGAGGAAGAGGAGATGTTCAAATCTAAAAGTTTGCAGAATTTCTTTTACAACCATGTCTTTTCCACTAGATATAGAAGTAAAACAGCATTCAAAGTTATTCCGAGTTTTTCCTCTTTTTTCCCCTTTTTTTTAACCTTTTAGCTCATTTGTACTTTTCAATGCATGTACTGTACACACTAAAAACCTGAGAGTGGAATTAACTCATACAAGAAATCAGTGGGGGGGGGGGGCAAAAAATTAAGGCTGAGTTTTATGTAGAATATTAGTACAGTTTATTTCATATTTCATATAAACATACACACAAAGACGTTTTTCTATAAATACGTTTAATTGTACATTCAAACAACATTTACAAGACAATTCACTAGACAACAGACCTGGCACAGTTTTTACATTTCACTGGCTGGATAAATAACACCATACGAATACCATATATTTTATACCAAGTCCATAAAAAGTGCAGTTTGTATCAAAGTCCACTTTTCTTTATATTTAGTATAACAGTATCAAAGCACAAATTACATACATAGTATCAAAGCACAAATTAAATCCATAGTATCAAAGCACAAGTTAAATACACAATATATATTAAAGCACAGATTAGATCGATCGTAGCGAATGTCCACGGTATTACAAGACTAGTCCAAAGTCGGGGCCATTATGTGCGAACATCTCCGTATCAGTTCCTTGGCAGTTTTCTTCCCGGCAATGTAGTCGTCCCATAAGGCGAATAACTGTCCTTGCGTCTGGCGGTACTGCTTGCGTTGGCGACGTTTCAATTTATTTTCGGATAGAAGGCGGATCTGTAGTTCGATGAGGTCTGCGTGTTCGTGTAGGAGATGTACAAGTTTATAAAATGAAAGATTGGCTCCCTTTGCGTGGCGATTCAACATCCCATGCCAACCCTCGACGTCGTTGTTGGTGCGTATGGATTCGTTAAAAACGGACCAAGTGCGTGGGGTCCACAACGATCCTTCTATCCACGTGCTTCCGACGTATTGTGCAAATTCCTCTAACTTTGGCGTAGTCGCTTTCTGGGCGAGGCTCTCGAAAATGGCGGGAATGTGGTCGGCTGGTAGGTACGGCAGGGCGAGGAATTTTCGAAGAAGCTTGTGTGTGCGGTCATCGTTACGGTAAGCGGGCGAAAGTCCTATTTCCTGTATCTTTCTCCAAAGGCACCGCGTCCAATGGAAGGAACAACCCATGATGCGAACGTTTCCGAGGACGAGCGGGATAGTCTTCCAAACGGCACATTCAAAATCGAGAACAACTTTCTCAACACGGACGACGTTGCACATGCGTTTCATGGCCTTTAACACTTTCTTGTAATCTTTCTTCCTGTTTGCTGACATTAACACGAATGCGAGGGGAACTTGTTTTATTGAGTCACCACTGCGAACGAAAGCGTGCACTGTAAATAACTGCGAAAATGGCTCCTGCCACTACTATGAGTATGAGTTTACCAATAGTATTGTGTCAACACTTGAGTGTAAGTGTCAATAATTACCGTGAAAGATACAATTTAGTTTTCACCGACTTGCCAGTGCATACTACTTTCGTTCATCAAGATTAACTATATTTGCATGATGTGCTAAATACATTGATCAATCGCAGCATTCAAGTATTTGAAGCGTCGCCACGCGTGACTTCAAACCTTACCGCCCTCTTCATTTGTGTTGCTAATTAGCACTTGTGTTAGCCGATCCATGGGAGCCGCATAAACGTATTTTGGGCACCTGAGGTGGGTACGCAGTCACATTACTGTATTGTGATGCAAGAAATAGTAAGAAATAAGGATATAATGTAACACACACACACACACACACACACTCACATACAAATAGTTTGGGTCGAGGAAAATGGAAAGACGGGGACGTTTTGACCCGGGGACGTGGGGACGTTTTGACCCGGGGACGTTTTGACTTATGGAAACCGGGGACGTTTTGACCCGGGGACGTTTTGACTGGATACCCTGGCAACATGAGTATCTGTGTACGTATTGTAGGGTACCTCAGAGCACACGATGTCTTCGCCACTGAATTTACAGAAACTGCCATAATAGAAGCTGTTTTGCAGAGATAACACCGTTATTATCACGAAATTTCTTTAGATTTTGTGGCTTTCCTTTGCATTGACTCGATTTTATAATGCGAACGTTCATTTAGGCCTATATGTGAGCATCAAAATCATAAAAGTTCAAACGCAGTGAGTATTGCAATTGGGTACCCCAATCTGTTGGCGATCTGTCGTGACCGTAGTAGAATGAACGCTACTATATTTCGACTAGCCGCAGTACTGTCACTACTCTTATAGGGGGGAGTTGTGTTGGTAAAACAGGTTGTTGAATATCAGGTCTGAGATGTGGCGAAAGAAAGGGTGGTGATTCTGTAGATCTGAAAGGAATTTCTCTCCCAAGCCGACTATGACTACCTGTGCTATGAAATCCTGCGATTTGATATGGCGGGAAGTTCATCTCATAATGTGGATAGTCATGACCATGAGTCATTGGCGTTGAATGAGCAGGAGCCATAACTTGACAACGATTAGGCGGTGTTGGGACAAAATGGGGAAATCCGTACGGGTAAAACGGCTGTGGATAACTGTAAACCTCGTGGTCAGTTCTCCTTGGACATTTGAGACGATTTCTTGTAGGTGCTGGGATTATTTTTCCTTCATTTGAAGACGGTGAAGAGACGTTTTCCTCCGTTTCAGTGTGACCCTTTGCGTGACAAGCAGCAATGTGGTACCAACGGCGCCGATTTTTTTTGTCAAATTGTCCTCAATGATTCATAGCCTTCAATGTCAGAGTCGGGTGATTGGTCTTTTTCATATATATATATATATATATATATATATATATATATATATATTACTCCATTCACTATCGTTTATTTCAAGCGCTTCACTATAACAATGTTCAGAAGTTGCTGGAATAAAGATTATCTTCACTAAAATACGATATATACAACGAGAAGTCACATTGCTAATTTCTATATACCCACCTTCTTCACAAAGAGTGAAACCTTTCAATTTTAATTACAAGAGTGTCTCTCAAAACCTTGTTTAATTATATGTGTCCATACAACTGGAATAGCTGATAAAAGACTTCTCCATTGTAAAAAATACCTGTTAGAAAGTCCTCTCAGGATAAATACATTGAAAGGAATAATTGTACCATCTGTATTAAAGAGATCGCTCACCATACAAATATTACAATCAAAGAAATGCTTATAAAAACATGGCTTATTATCTATGTGAATGTGGCGATTATTCCAAATACATTGCTGTAGGGGACTTACAATATCAGGGTTAATGAAGTTAAAATAACATATTAACATATCTTTATAGAATCTAGGAATGTTCTTTGCCTTATTTTATAAACTTTTGATCAACATTGCAATGAAAGATTACCTCACCTCCACCATATGAAGACATGAAAACATCAAAAATTACTTTCCAATGTGAGGAAGAAGTACTGTTGTACATATTAACCCATTTAATCTTTTGAGCGTCGAACATGGATTTCACATCAACCATTTTTAAACCACCTTTGTCCAAATCACCAATGATCGTACTCTTTTTGATAAGGCCTTTACCACCTTGTTTACCACACTCCTGGTTTCTCTTACTTGGACAGGTTCTTGGGAAACTGAATAATGTTCTTAATTCACTGTTCATGGAACTAGTGGTACATGTAGCCCTCTGTGGTTGTGGTTGTGGTGGTGGCGGTGTTGTTGTTGTTGTTGCTGCTGTTAATGAAGTCGGAATCGTTGACAGTGGTGAAACTGGAACAACTGGGTTGTTCAGCAAAGTATACGAAATTGTGAGATGCCTTTTAACTTTGTTTAGCATCCTCTCTCTTTCTTTGGGGTTCCACAACTCATGTCGGCTATGTTTAGTTCAGTTGGTAGGCAAGTCAAGCCATGGCAGGCTCAGGAAGACCAAATACTGAAACTTCAATGTAAGCATCAAAAGAACACAAAAAATAAGAACCTCAACAGCGCCTGTTGGGTGTCTTTCCAACGAGGCATGCTTTTCGAAAACTACAGTAGTTGAACTGCTGTGGTATAATTCGCATCGGTAGTCGCAAAGCCATCGATAGTACGTTTGGCTTCACCTCCGAGGAAACTGCGCAAGTAGACGAATTTCTGTACATTTGTCAAATGTTCGTTGTCATCGATGGCGGATCGGAAATTATCGAAAAAATGATTCCACTGCTTGTGATCTCCATAGAAAGTTTGATACGTGCGTAATCAACATAAACGATAAATGTCATGAATGTCATAGTCGTTATCACTTAGTGTAATTACGGTATTTTTATCGTTGATGTATTGCACAATCGCATGATATAAAGGGAATAACAGATATCGTCTTATGTATAAAGTTACATGGATCAAACCAATCTGGGAGTTTCCTCGTTCTCGTAGAACGTCGTATTCCAACTTCCGACATCGGTGGGCTGCTCGACCCAGTGGAACTATTGTCAGTTTCAACACGAAGAGAAGTGGTATGATTTCCATAACCTGAAGTTGGTTGGGAATTCATAGAAGACCTAGGAAGTATAGAAGAACATTCTGGCTGACCAACACTGGGATGTCTTGAAACACTATCAGACTGTCCCGAACAATTCAATGACAAACCAGATCTGTCCAAAGGGATAAACTCTGGAGCACAAGGGTTAAGAACTTGACCTCCTGTAGGCCATTTAACACCTGACGTCACCTGAATAAATTGAGGACAATCCTCGTCCTCATCCTCTATACTGTCAATACCTGAATATATGCCTATAGTAGGAGTTTGGAAATTATTGTTATCATTTTTTCGTACACAGTACACCGCTCGAAATCACACCCACCTCATTCGTACAACAATAGAAGTGATAAAACCATACTTTAAGTACACCTCTCGAAATCACACCCATCTTGGTCTTTTCATTCATAAAACAATAGAAGTGATAAAAACCAAATTTTAAGTATACCGCCTGAAATCACGTCTTTCAATAGCACTATAAAGTCGTGAGCATCCTTGGTCTTTTCATTTGTAATACAATAGAAGTGATGCCTTTCCTGGTTGAGTCGTGAACCATAGTCCTACCGTAGGCATTTGTTCGGGGGCATTTGTCCGGCGGGCATTTGTCCTATGGGGGCATTTGTCCGGGGAGCATTTGTCCGGGGGCGTTTGTCCGGGGGGGGGGCGTTTGTCCGGGGGGCGTTTGTCCTGTTACCAACCCAGACACCACTTTCTCTTTAGTAACCTCAACATCAGCTGGTAAGGGAAGTAGCATGTTTATATGTAAAGTTAGTTTACGACCCGTATTTCCTGACCTTTGAACTACATGGTTGTGACAGAACCACATAAATATCCTCTTCCCACTTATCAGCCAACTTGTAATTTTTCTTGTATTTCCATTGCCGCCTCTATCACATCGCATTTTTCTTTTGTATTCCTTCGCACATTTCGAAAAAAAACTTTTTTAATATATTCAAGTTCATGATGAAATTCTGCTATAAATCTTGTCGAATACACTATTTTTCGTGGTTGTTTGCCAATAACTTTGGTTTTCTGGACGTGCAGTATAATGGTCAAACTTAGCTTTATTACATATATCTGAAAATGTACAGAGAGATACGAGTGAAGCCGTGCTGGCCACGTCTGCAGTACTAACACTAACCTAAATACAATAAATATAAATATAGTAAAAGTAAAGATACAAATGACACAATAACTGAAAGATAGAACTAACCTGAAAATGTACAGAGAGATACGAGTGAAGCCGTGCTGGTCACGTCTGCAGTACTGACCAGTCACGCGTAATTATATAGGAAAAGTCATGTGATTGAAAGAAGAAAGTGATTGGATGAGGAGATGTTAACAGATGGAACCAGGTGATTAGAAATAGAAATGAATATTTATGGACACAACAAGAAAGGAAAATGACACACTAATAATATAGACACACTATAAATGAGATTAACACATTCAAGTAATTTAATTAATACAACAGAAGTGATGCCTTTCCTGGTTGAGTCGTGAGCCATAGTCCTACCGTAGGCATTTGTTCGGGGGCATTTGTCCGGGGGGCATTTGTCCTACGGGGGCATTTGTCCGGGGGGGGGGGGCATTTGTCCGGGGGGGCGTTTGTCCTGTTACCAACCCAGACACCACTTTCTCGTTAGTAACCTCAACATCAGCTGGTAAGGGAAGTAGCATGTTTCTATGTAAAGTTCGTTTACGACCCTTATTTCCTGACCTTTGAACTACATACACAGGAATATCTTGTGTTGGTTGTGACAGAACCACATAAATATCCTCTTCCCACTTATCAGCCAACTTGTAATTTTTCTTGTATTTCCATTGCCGCCTCTATCACATCCCTTTTTTCTTTTTTATTCCTTCGCAAATTGCGAAAAATCTTTTTTAATATCTTCAAGTTCATGATGAAATTATGCTATAAATCTTGTCGAATACACTATTTTTCGCGGTTGTTTGCCAATAACTTTGGTTTTCTGGACGTGCAGTATAATGGTCAAACTTAGCTTTATTACATATATCTGAAAATGTACAGAGATACGAGTGAAGCCGTGCTGGTCACGTCTGCAGTACTCACCAGTCGCGCGTAATTATATAGGAAAAGTCATGGACAAATGACCTCTGCAGTACTAACACTAACCTAAATACAATAAATATAAATATAGTAAAAGTAAAGATACAAATGACACAATAACTGAAAGATAGAACTAACCTGAAAATATACAGAGAGATACGAGTGAAGCTGTGCTGGTCACGTCTGCAGTACTAACCAGTCACGCGTAATTATATAGGAAAAGTCATGTGACTTTAAACACAAACTGTGTATTGTCTGAGCTAATTCCCTTTAAAGTTCAAGTGTGATCCTGGTACGTACATACAGAAGTTGAGTCGGATATGAGATATGAGAGTGATTCGAGTGTTATTACTTGGTCTGTCAGCTGTGTGCGAAGATCAGAAAGTAATACTTTTATTATAGACGACTGTGACACATTCTTTTTTTGTAACATAAGAAATGAGTAAACAAGTTTCTGCTGAGTCGGCATGTGACGACATCAGTTACAAAATAAACACATGTCTCGGTAATTATCAATTGAACTACCAATATTGATATTGATTAGTTGGCAACATTGATAAATATTGATGCGATGGCTGTAAATCAAACAGCGATTTTTCAACAAATTCATGCTCAAAATTTCGACATTACTAATGATATGCCACAATCAATTCTCCTCCTACTGTATAATTCATATTTCCTCATTTATATATCTTACTGTATAGAAATATGGGGAAATACCTATAAGACGTTTCTCCCACCCATCTTAAATCTACAGAAGAAAGTAAATCCAACTCATCACATTTTCAGATTGTTATGCTCCCTCTGCTCCCAAGTTTAGCCAACTAAGCATCTTAAAAGTTCACCGGTTATGTATATTTAGTACTTGTTTATTGAAAAACAACAATTTCTCAGACACTACATAATTGCATGATGCGTCTATCAACATGAGACAAATTCTACATTCCTATAGTTAATCTTACCATGAGCCAACACAACTTAAAATACCCAGCCACAAAACACTCGAACTCGTTACCTAACCAACTGAAAAAAAATAGGATCAAGGTATACCTTTAAATCCCAATTGAATCAGTATTTACTATTGATAAATTGTTTTGAAACATTGTTATAAACCCTCGTTTGCCCCTTGTATATATATTCAAAAGGAGTAACTGTTTGTGTATTAAGAGATTGCACTTCACGCGTACGTTGTTGTCTTTTGTTGTCTTTTCCTTTTTTTTTGCTTTTGCATTTGTTTTGTTTTATTTCATATGTATTGCTATATATATTAATGTATATGCTTTCCTTGGGCTACAAACTCGACTAGTTTGAACAAACTATTTATTGTGGTCCAGCCAGAAGTTTAACGTTATTTTTTATTTACCTTTCATTGCCGATGTATTTACTTAACTAATTCCTTTTCCTCACTTGTGATATGTTAATTTGGTTTTCTTTTCAACTTCTGGCAACTAAATATACATGTATGATACGACCACTACTCACAATTGTGTGTCGTCTCACGGCAGACCACATCAGATCGTTCATAATAAGATGAGAACAGTATCGAAAATCGACAATTTCTGACATATCTAGGGGCTATGACCAACTATCTAGGTATATGATTGAATATCTGGGGTCTATGGCTAAGTATCTAGGGTCTATGACTAGCTATCTAGGGTCCATGACTGAATATCTAGAGTCTATGACTGATTATCGAGTGTCTGCGGCTGAACATCAAAAACACATAGATTCTGTGCATGTACTACAAGGAGTGTGACAATTGATGGACACCTACCTGTACATATGCATGCACCTTCTTGTATTGTTTGCATTGCGTCACTAACGAGTTCATGAAAACAAATACACATTACAAAATATGCAGAAAAACTGAACAGAAATTGACACAATAATGAATTCATTTGCTTTTAATATTAAAACTTCCCAGGAGAATGACACGTTATATCTAAAGTACCTTGACCCTTTCCACGACACTACAATTTGAAATTGGACAATTATGTCACATCTATCATACAATGTGCTTGGTTACAATGAGAGATAATAAGGTCTAAAACGTGATTTTTGAAGTTAAATTGGAGGTGATAAATCTATTCAAATTAACCAGATAAGAAGAAATTAGTAATAAAATATTTCTATCAGTGCTATTAGCTTAATATTCCTAATTTATTATTTGAATTATTACTACTATATACATTCCAAAAAAGCGTGGCTATAAGACCTCAAAGCACGGATTGAGTTTGTGTCAAACACAAAACTGCCTGCATGTATTTCAGAAACCAAATTGTAAGATGCTTGAACTTACTCTTGTTTTGGCAAGCGTAGCATCAAATGGATCAATTTCAATGTCTTAGTTTTGTGCAAGACTTGGAAATATTTACTTAAAATTGTTCTGGCTGACAAATCACTTTTGATGAACAAATAGAATGTAATCGTGCAAGCTCAACCCCCCCATTCGTCAAGACAGTGTTATATTATTTCTATAGACATACCTTGTGTTATCAAATGACGTCATTGCTAACTCCGGTATCCTCTAAATATGTATATTCGTCCTCTAAGATATCGTGCCTGTATATAGCACGCCCTCACAGGGTAAATTCAAATTAAATGTCCAGTTTGTTCCAGACTCTATGAACGCCTAAAACTAAACTTGATATGTTTATATTGTGAACTCTAAATAGCTGCATAATTGTGGAGTAAACATCAAATAAAGACATGATATTGTGTTATCTTATATAGAAAGGGATTCGATCTTTCCTGATTTAAGATTGCTTCCAGATTGTCGATTGGTCTGCAATCGTTGATGTGATTGGAAAGAAGGACTTTGTTTAATTGTTGGTGGTAATTGACTAAACGATCGCAATTTGGATTGTCACGTGATGATCGGATAGAATACCCTGTTCGATTGTCGCTGGTGATGTGTTTTGATATTAGTTTGTAGATAAGGGTAGCTATTGGATCCCGATTGGATCGTTGGTGATGTGATTGGATATTAGTTTGTACATAGGGGTGGCTATTGGATCCGTTCGGATAGAAGTTCGCTCTTGGATCGTCGTTGGTGATTGGATAGAAGTTCGCTCTTGGATCGTCGGTGGTGATTGGATAGAAGTTCGCTGTTAGTTTGTCGGTGGTGATTTGCAGAAAATATCACTTTGGATTGTCGATGGTGATTGAAAGTATATTGTGAGATATATATTTTTTATTCACAGAAAGATCAGACGTTTGTTTTTTCCTTGTATGTGGTATCACACGGTAGCCATGGTTACCATTATCGCAAACATCACAATGTGGTAGGTAGCATGCCACACTCTGGTACCTGAAAAACAATAATGAGAAATGTAACTATACTGTGTCAAGTCTCCAATATTAGTTTATTTTAGAAAAAAACACACCCTTTGGTCTCCATATTATTAATTTTATTATAATGGTTAATATGAATATCGGTAATTATTGTTGGGTGGTGAATAACTGACGTTATCTCTACCCATACCCATAACAGATCTAGACCACGTGTCGTGTTGCGGCAAATCACACGACATCCCCAATCTGATTAAAATCCGATGTGGTGAAAGCGGCTAGATGTCCTTATTTACCTCTATTCATCGTGTTGTGACGTTTGTTTTGTTCGTCGTTGCGACGATCCAAAACAAACGTCACAACACGATGAATAGAGGTAAATAAGGACATCTAGCCGCTTTCACCACATCGGATTTTAATCAGATTGACGAGATCCCCAGCGTCATCAAATGGGAACGATGTCGAAAATCAGTCATTCCATGACAAACAAAGATGACAATAAAATGACTTGTCGTCGTCGTCGTCGTCGTCGTCGTTGTTGTTGTTGTTGTTGTTGTTGTTTTGAGGTTTTTTTGGTGTTTTTTCTGGTATTGTTGAAGCACGCTCAAAAGATACAAACACGCATGACTGTTTCAAGTCTTTGAAAATACAGAAAACAAACATACCAGAATCTCCATCCTTTGAACTGCCACCTGTTAAATTTAAAACAATAACAGGTTAGCTATACAATACTTTCTTTCAGTTTCTCAAATAGTTTTGTATTTATAAAGTAAAATTGTTTTGTCAACAAATTTAAAGTCACCAGACGAAAATTTTGGTTGTTGTCTTTAAGTGTTTCAATCACGATGTCTTTATTTAGTGAGTGTGTTTAGTCTCATGTGGTAACAGTGCCGGGGGGGGGGGGGGGCTATAGGGATAAATTTTATCAATTTGACCTTCTATTCAGCTGTCTATTCATTTTCAACCATATTTTTTTCAAACTTGTAAACAGATTTCCATCAAATCTTATATATTGAACTTTAGAGACCCTCATTTGCCATTTAGTTACTTTAAACTAGTAATGTGACCAACTAGTTGTCGGGTAAAAACCCATGTCTACGTAAGAAATATATATTAAATTGAGAATTGTCTTCACCCATAAAACGGTAGAATTTCTCTGAACTGACAAAATGGAGTATCTCCATCACGCTTCATCATATATAAGCTTACATGTACATTTGCACACCTTGTACGAAGGGAACGGTGTCAACATGTGTAATTTCCCGTTCATTTTGTACAAACCTTTGTCGGCAATCTGGCAGGTGATATTTTGAATATAGTACACAGAACTTCATTATGAGAATGAAATTCAACTAGTTTAAGCGAATACCCGTCAGCACTGCTCAGCACTCTGGGCATGGCAGTTCTTCTAGTATAAAGACGTGTAAAATGCTCGAAACTAATGCAGAGCGCCCTCAATGGATGATGGAGCCCGTAACGCCAAGTCAAGATGTTACAATTACGCGTACTGACATGTCAATTAATCATTGTTACTTCCACGAATTGTTCTATTAAATAAATTATAAAGCGTGGATGTAATTAAAAAGTGTGATTTAATTAACTACTGGTTATTTCATCCACAAATTTGTTCTTATGATTTAATTAAAAGAACAATTTGGCCTTCCATCAAACTGTAGCTAGTATAACCTGACTTCCCACGGACCAGACCACTACTCACGACAGTGTGTCGTCTCGTGGCAAAACACACGATGTCGTACGTGATCAGATGATAACACGATAGACAATATACGAGAGCTTTTTCTCTTCTTCTTTGTTGCTGCTGTTGAAGCACGTTCAACAGTTGCAAGGGTGGGCCCGGGGTTACTCATTTTGGCTTGTTAAGTCTTTTTAAATAAATAAATAAAACATACCAGAATCTTCTTGTGTGGTGGTGTCCGGCATAGGACAGTCAAACTTGGTTCCTGCTTTGCCGTCGGATTGCAAACCGAACTCCAGACAAACTAGATTGTTGTCAAGGCCACCATCATAGCTTGCACTATCACCTGCCAAGTTGAATACAATAACGTATTGGATATACAATACTTTCTTTCGCTTTCTCGTATAGTTTTGTATTTTCAATGTCTCAATTCTCTTGTTGCCATGCCAATCATTAGACCAAGTTTTTGTTCCCTCTAAGGCAATAGCCACAGGTATTTGATATAAGGTCAAAGCTCGACACATTTGTCTTCTAAAACCATGAAAATACTGTCGTTATTAACGTAGAAGTTACTCATCTGAATTTTAGACTGGGCACAAACATTCTGTACTTACGTCATCGCCACGCATGTGCTCTTAAAGAGAAAGTCGTGAGCGGAATGTTAAGTTCAGACGCATATACATGAGGAAAAATTCATGCGAAGCCAAATATATCAAACATGCTAGATATTTGGCTCACAGCCACGAATGACCAAATTCTCATTAAAAGTTGTCCGCACACGAGAGCAATCGGTGTGAGGAAATTGCCAAGAGTGAAATTTTGCTCAGCTGATTGCTCTAATCTGATTGCTCTAATTCAGTAGAAAATTACAGTTTTATTGAAAGGTGGTTTAATTAAGGTATTACCATAGCACCGTGACGTAACGCCCGATTTCACCGAATACGAGAAATAAATGAAGTACCACTAGCGCCGTTAACAGGCTAGTATAACATAGAGTCTACATTTTGCATAACAACACTTATGGCCTCCACGTGTATTACTATTAGGACACCCCCTCCCCTTCCGTGTCTTCATCCATGGAGTTATACCACTGGGGTGATTACATATATGCTAGACTATTCCCAATCTGATTAAAATCCGATGTAGATGTCGGCTAATCGTTCATATTGCTATTTTACCTTCGTTATTTTGCCTGAATTGACCTTCTTGGTACATGTTTACATTTTTTAGCCTGATCGCCTCCTTTAAAAAATGTACCAAGAAGGTCAATTCAGGCAAAATAACGAAGGTAAAATAGCAATGAAAGATTAGCCGACATCTACATCAGATTTTAATCAGATTGGACTATTCCTTACCTTTTATGAACTTTATGCAGACGTAGTTTTGCAAATCACAAACACCTTCATCGTCATCAAGTTGTACGTCGATTGTTATATCGGCAATAGTTTGTGTCTGCCATCCTGTAAAACTAAGCGATTGCACCACAGAAAGGTCCAAAGGTTCCGGAGACAGTGCAGTGCAATCATTTGTGATGTCATCAACGTTGCAGACGTACGCACGAAGGGTGTAATCCCCGGCGTCTGCATCTAAACTAACTGAAGTTGCACCAAAGTTGAACAAGTTAATTTCGGTGGTGATAGTTTGAAGCGTGTCCGCGTTAAATGTCAGGTCAGCCGGCGCTATCACACTGAATGAGTGCAAGCCTGGATCTGAAAGAGGTGAAAAGTGACACAAATCAGATTCAAGTTTTAATGGGGAAACAAATTCTAGTAGTTGTGCAAGGAGTTGTAGCTTTTCGCGAAGTGTCGTCATTTTTTTGCCCAAAAGAAAAACTACACTAAATATTCCTTGATCCATTGATCCTAATGGTCATAAAAGTGATATTATCAATGATGTCTCCACTAAGGGTGAAAGCAAAAAAAACGACAAGGGGTTCAATTATATTAATGTTGTTGTACTTTGCACAAAACTATTATCGCCGTTGTAGGGTTTGATCACAAGGTGATCATAAATACCTCAAACAGTAGAACAGTTCATCAAAACTTTCATCCTTATTCAAATGTACAACTTTGATTATAACACAGTGTGTGTGTGTGTGTGTGTGTGTGTACGTACGTGTGTGTGTCAGAGTTTAAATCACACGACTTCAGGTTGTTTGTTTCTTTAAGGGGAGGAATGCGAAATCAGACAATTCCTTCACATTAAATTCTGCATAGCATAGACTACATGGTATAATAGCTCAAATACTAAATCAATGACTGCAATGTTGGTGCAATTCTCATTTCCCTCGTCATAAACGTAAAACCCATAGAAAAAAGAAGATGTTTGTACCTCACCAAACATTTCTTGTTTAATATGTCGATCATTAATTACAAGTGGTCGACCGACCAAGTCATGGTATAGACTGTTTAAAAGTTTGCTACTCGTGCAGCTGAAATTAAATAAAGCGATCAAAACACAGGCCAATCGCAGTCGTGGTCAGTTGATGAATCAATCGAAGTATGGTGTGTGTCATACAATATCAGTCAGCGGTTCAACATGTAGTCAATACATAGATCTACGATCCAATACAGTATGTATGATTATGCTCTCTGCACTTACCAGTTGGGCAGTTCACTTGTCCCGCTACTGTACCCGGTGCACCCATTTCGAATGGTAGACACTTATAATCATTATCGGGGTCATTGTCGATGTACGTAGCAGATTCATCTTTTACAATAGCAACGCACAAGTGACTATAGGTGGCGCACTTGTCACTGGGGTAAGTCAAGCTCGCGGTCCATGTTTCGTACGCTGCTGCATCCCCAGTTCCAACAGGTAATGAGTCTGCACGTTTAGTACCGTGTGCACCTATTACAAACGTGGTGAGAGGAATCGGGTTCTGGAAAGTGGAACTTTCGGCCAGATAGAATACTACATCGTAGTTATTACCAGATGCAGCGGCTGGTAATTCATCCGGTCCGTTGTTCTTAACAGAAACCTTCGGAAGAGATAGTCCTGTATAGATACGTCCTGTATCTACTGTGTAACTTGGTGCATTGTTAATGAGAAACACCAGCAAAGACAGATCTGGAAATATAAGAAATAACGAAATTGTATATATCAGGTTATTAAATCCAACCTCGTTAGACAATCTTCCGATTTACACCACCTTACGAGAGCTGAAATAAAAGTGAACGAAATGTTTGTGGTGTAAACTTTTATTCTAGTACAAATATACCGTGCACTCACCAGAATCGGTAGCCGCCACATGAACGGAAGAGAACGGGAGAACGGTTCCCATAATAACCCAGGACCAAAAACAAACCATAGTCACTTTGAAGTCCTAAAATATAAAAATGATTAAACAATTTGATAATTGGAATATATTTTCTACAAAACAGACTTAATATAAAGCTTTTGGTGGCATTAGATTTTCTATAAGTTCTCTCCGTTTTACTATCATGTTTACTGCACTGTCGATATACATGGTTAGCTGGTCGTACCAGTTTTAGCCCCCTTATTCTCCGAGGGCTAGAAGGTACGACCAGCTAACGATGCATTTTGACAGTGTAGTAAACAGGCTATCCGTTTACTGACTGTCATTATAGTGTCGAACGAATTCTTAGTCTGACACTATACGTACGAATGTGTTCATTCTCTCCGGGAATTTCTGGGTCAATAACTATACCCGTGTCACACGTACGTCGCTTAAATGTCGAAATTTGATTGCAACCAAACCTCCCGCAAACCGCTAAAAACCCTTTGCTCTGCTCTAATCCACTTTGATTATTCATGGTACTCTGCTCTTACCAAAACTCTCAAAAAGAAACTCCAAATTGTACAAAATATAATTATACGGTTTATCCTTTCTATGAAATCCAGATCACACATTAGGTGTTGATCAGTTCGACGCCCTCAGGTTGGGTATGGTGGCTGACAAGGTTAAAGTGAGTCAGCTACGGCTTAAACCACGCTTTCAGAATATACAATAACTCCAGCCCTGAGTATGTATTCCACAAGTTTACCAATTATCTTCTGTTCATAAATATATGTGGTACTAGGGGAGGTAGTTACAATTCTCATCGGTTAAGGGTTAAATCGTAGGGTTGCTAATACGTGTCATGCTAACGCCATTAAGGACTGGAACAATCAACCAGCGTCAATAAAACCGATACCACAAAGAAATTACTTTAAAAAGCGTTCAAATTAGTTCCCTTGCCTCCGTGTTTTCCTTATTACTTATTTTATTTTTTCTCATTTCATGTGGTTAAACACCTTTTGCTAATCCCAACACTATCTTGAATCACTGCATGCACCCCACTAGAAACAACTTCTTCGACAAACTCATACCAGTTCACAATGACATCCCTGTAAAAAAACATGGCATATTAACCATTAACCATTTACACCCCAACCCCCTTTTCAAATTTCTGTACGATGATTTTCTCTTCGTACTTTACTTCTTTTGCTACCCCACATAAAAAAATTACTAAATATACCTCTTTGAACCACTTGACTTGGCGTTTCAATCACAGAAGCTACATATATGCGACTTTTGAGTGCTTGTGCTATAACCACGCTGGCATTTGTTGTACTTACCATTGTAAAGGAATTGGCTACCGATCAGTTCAATGCCTGTCTACCTGCTCCATGTACCACTGTTGGATACGTTATGAGTCGGTAGGCCTAGACAATTGGTATTTTGACGTGTGGTCTGTATAGTAACTTGGCAGCTTAAATAGACGCGGGTTACATAAATATTAGTGGGGGTTAAGTCGATCACAAACCTCAAACATACTTTTACCTTAGCTAGCTATTGCTAACAATAAGTAGTAAAGTAGGCTCCATGGTAACTAATCATATGTAGGCATAATATCAATTTTTCGTGATTCTTCGCATACCGATTATCGTTCGTCACGAGACTTAGTAGTACATGTGGTGCATCAATAAATAGTCGAACACTATACGAAAAGTCAGATTTACCAGGGTGGGTAAAGTATGTAAAATATGTGGTAATAGTGTCATGTTTGCCCATGTATGTCCATCTTTGTCCTTGTTCACAGTACCATGTTTGATATCACCTTTGACCAGGATGGTGTAGCTACCATAGTGACACCTATAACCATAAGACATAGGTAGATATACAACCTTGCTATTCCCCCGGGGCATAGGAACTCAAAGTTGGTAATATTGACGGGGTGTAAAGAGTGGTTAGTTTATCTGTATATACAAGGGGTAGGTAAATGTGGTCATAGGTAGATATACAACCTTGTTATTACCCTGGTGCATAGGAACTTAAAGTTGGTAATGTTGAGGGGGTGTAAAAAGTGGCCTGTTTATCTGTATATACAAGGGGTAGGTAAATGTGGTCATAGGTAGATATACAACATTACCCTGGTGCATAGGAACTTAAAGTTGGTAATGTTGAGGGGGTGTAAAAAGTGGCCTGTTTATCTGTATATACAAGGGGTAGGTAAATGTGGTCATAGGTATATATACAACCTTGTTATTACCCTGGTGCATAGGAACTCAAAGTTGGTATTATTGACGGGGTGTAAAGAGTGGTTAGTTTATCTGTATATACAAGGGGTAGGTAAATGTGGTCATAGGTATATATACAACCTTGTTATTCCCATGGGGCATAGGAACTCAAAGTTGGTAATATTGAGGGGGTGTAAAAGTGGCTTGTTTATCTGTATCATGACATTCACAAGCCATTAACGGTCCAAGTGCAACAAACCCGCGGGCTTGCCTGATGAAAACGGGTGTCATAAAAGTTGTTTGCATCTCTAAAGCTGTTTGTAGTGTTACTTATAATAGCCTAATAAATTGATAACAACTGATATAAGACGGAGATAAGGTTTGCCTCAATTGACCCACTCCTTAGAAATGATCTTACGCTGTGAACTACACTGTTTACTTGTGTTATGTAAGAGCCCATCATCACATGTGTAAATATTGGTACTCTTTGATAACAAGTGGACTTGCTTCTTTAATGGCTTGTCCCAGTAATGATACAAGGGGTAGGTAAATGTGGTCATAGGTATATATACAACCTTGTTATTCCCATGGGGCATAGGAACTTAAAGTTGGTAATATTGACGGGGTGTAAAAAGTGGCTTGTTTATCTGTAGATACAAGGGGTGGGTAAATGTGGTCATAGGTAGATATACAACCTTGTTATTACCCTGGTGCATAGGAACTTAAAGTTGGTAATGTTGAGGGGGTGTAAAAAGTGGCCTGTTTATCTGTATATACAAGGGGTAGGTAAATGTGGTCATAGGTAGATATACAACCTTGTTATTACCCTGGTGCATAGGAACTTAAAGTTGGTAATGTTGAGGGGGTGTAAAAAGTGGCCTGTTTATCTGTATATACAAGGGGTAGGTAAATGTGGTCATAGGTAGATATACAACCTTGTTATTACCCTGGTGCATAGGAACTTAAAGTTGGTAATGTTGAGGGGGTGTAAAAAGTGGCCTGTTTATCTGTATATACAAGGGGTAGGTAAATGTGGTCATAGGTAGATATACAACCTTGTTATTACCCTGGTGCATAGGAACTTAAAGTTGGTAATGTTGAGGGGGTGTAAAAAGTGGCCTGTTTATCTGTTTATATAAGGGGTAGGTAAATGTGGTCATAGGTAGATAATACAACCTTGTTATTCCCCTGGGGCATAGGAACTTAAAGTTGGTAATGTTGAGGGGGTGTAAAAAGTGGCCTGTTTATCTGTATATACAAGGGGTAGGTAAATGTGGTCATAGGTAGATATACAACCTTGTTATTCCCATGGGGCATAGGAACTTAAAGTTGGTGATATTGAGGGGGTGTAAAAAGTGGCTTGTTTATCTGTATATACAGGGGGTGGGCAAATGTGGTCATGGGCATTATACCTTTGTTTCCTCCATAGGGTAAAGTAGGGAGTATGTGGTCATTTAAACTGGGGGTATATAGAACTGTGTTTATCCATATTTAGAAAGGGGTTCAAACTTGGACACACATTGGCATTATACCTTTGTATCCTCCAAAGGGTAAAGTAGGGAGTATGTAGTCATTTAGACTGGGGGTGTATAGAACTGTATTTATCCACATTTAGAGAGGGGTTCAAACTTGGACACACATTAGTATCATACCATATTCACACTTGAACACACAATAACATACTCAGATAAAACAGCACTAAATAAAAATAAAAACAATTTAATGCAAAATAAACATTACAAATGTTAAATTCTCGATAAAAATACGAAAAAACTTCTTACAAATCATCCTTGCTACAACTAATCGCCCATGATGCAGCATCTACCTGACCTCCATGTGAGGGGGCACACCCTGAGTGATTTTGCCTTTCTATTCACTGTGAGGATCATCCTCTGATCCTGAATCTTCTGAATCGGTGTCTTCACTGGAAAGAAACGCTGACGACATCACAGGCAAATGAAATTTCTTTTCAACAGCAGGAATACTCATGCTCTGATTTAACAACACAGGCCTTCTTGACAACTTCTGCAATATTAAACAAATAAAATGCAACAATGAATGTAAAACCTAAGCACTCCTTGTCAACATCACTCATGGTGATGATGGACATAGCAATATCAGCACCAAGTCATATTGCATTTTGTACATGATTTTACCAACAAAGTTGATAAAACATCAACCAGGTACAACCTAGTCATTAGTAAGACGGTAATTATTGATACAGTAAAATAACTCTTTTGATGACTGATGATTTTTGGTACATAAATTTAAAATTATACAAAATTTCCTCCCAATAAAGTCTGTAACATTCATGTAAGAGGGAACCATTGGTAATTATCTGATCTACACTGGGTATATCACAAAGTATAACTATAATGATGACAATACTATAGTATTTTAGTATGTTTCTAACAAAGTTCAACTATGTTAGCAATTGACAGTTTGAAATAATTGTTAATTCATCAAAACAAATGTACTTACGATATATGCTGGTGTCCCAGCTTCTTCCATTCTCCTCCAATCTGGAATAGACTGAATGAACCAATCGCTGTGTGGAGATAATATGACAATCTTCATTAATATTAAGTGCTTCGAGCACAGAGTAGGAAAGCGTTATGTAAAAACCAGCATTAGCATACATTGAACAAGCTGCATGCTACAAACATCTTATATTTTTTTTGTTCAGACAGACTGTCTATTCCCAAGTTTACTTTAAGATAAACAAAACACAGAAAAGAACCATACACTATACAGATATTAGCAAACAGCAGGTCTTATTCTCATCCCATGTAAATTTCAAAACACCCACATTCTAACACATACACAAATCTCTTGTCATCACAGACAACCTCGTTTTATCAGTGGGGGACAATAAAGATGCCGGCTTAGACTTTAATTAACAAAACACAGATACTGATAGTGTTCATCAACCGGCTTAGACTTTAATTAACAAAACACAGATACTGATAGTGTTCATCAGCCGTACAGATATTATTAGCAAACAACAGGTCTTATGTCAAGTGTTTCATATCATGTACACAAATCTTTTGTAATACAGCAGGGTGATAATTATTTGTATTACAAAGCTCTTTAGCACAATCTTACACTCCAGGAGGTATTTCAGCTGTTTCATTTTTGGAAGTACAGTACCTAGACCGTACAGAGTTTAGGGTCTGTGGTAGTAACAAGTAATGATTTACAACAACCAAGGAAGTATAACTCATGGGTTATACTTCCATGCAACAACAAAGATGAGGAAATGTTAACCTGTGCATCATTGTTTTAGTGGTCAGAGGTAAAACACAGGCCGGGATATGCAAATAGATTAACGTTGCGCCAAATCATATGGTCAAAACTGCAACTTCGAGCAAACTTGCGGCTAATGTGACATTTTAAATTGTAAAATGAACTACCGGTCAAAACATCATTACATGAGATGAGAACGTCGTTTTATCAATGGTTGACAATGACAACTAGGTGCCGAAAAGAAATCGACTTCCTATCAGTATCACTATCAAACTGAAAAACATTAATGCAAACACCAGGTCACTCTGACGTGAATCTTTTACAGGTATCAGTTTGTTTATGACAGTACTGACGAAGCCAGTTTTCATTTTATCTGATTATCCACCATCACTGATTTAATGATGTTCTGATCACAGGCGTTTCTATATCATGACTCTTGCAATGGTTGGAATAGATCCCGGAACTGAGTGATGTTGGTATTACTAACAGTGTTCTTTTGTAATTTGAATATAATCAAGAACTGAACAAGTCATTGAGAATGACATAGTACCTGCTATGATTGGATTTTAATGAATTATCACGCAACAACAGTTGTGAACCTAAATCAAACAGACTTAGATATGTTGTGTCTGCTTGTTGGACATGGAACATGCCTACAACAATAAAGGATTGGTTGGGTATGGGGGATCATATCACGATGAAAATGGATATGCACATGTATGTCATAGAACACTGTCCTAATACCAACTTTGAATGTGATCTGTTCAAGCATGTCTGAGTTATGGATTTGGACATAGAAAAATCGTAAACAAAATGGCTGTCAGGCGGCCATATTGGATTGTATTACAACAACAATGAATATGCACATGTATGTCATAGAACACTGTCCTAATACCAACTTTGAATGAGATCTGTTCAAACATGTCTGAGTTATGGCTTTGGACATGAAAAATTCACAAACAAAATGGCTGCCAGGCAGCCATATTGGATCGTATCACGATGAAAATGAATATGCACATGTATGTCGTAGAACACTGTCCTAATACCAACTTTGAATGAGATCTGTTCAATCATGTTCGAGTTAAGGCTTTGCACATGAAAATTCACAAACAAAATGGCTGCTAGGCGGCCATATTGGATTGTATCATGACAACAATATATGTGCACATATATGCCATAGAACACTGTCCTAATACCAACTTTGAATGAGATCTGTTCAAGCATGTCTGAGTTATGGCTTTAGACAGGGAAAATTTGCAAACAAAATGGCTGCTAGGCGGCCATATTGGATCGTATCATGAAACAAATTGACGTACATATGTATGCCATTGTATTTTGCGCCTGTACTAAGTTTGAAAAAATTCGGTCCAGGCATCTCCAAGAAACAGCTGCGGACGGACAGACGGACGGACGGACGGACGCACGCACGGACAGACGGAACCCAATCCATAAGTCTAAAAAGACTAACATCTCGCTTACCTTGACTCTGGCTGTCGGCTTCATTTTTTTCTTTTTCTGGAGGTCATTGTATTATTGTAGGAGCTCATCGTGTCTGCTCAACTAGGTGTTAGTCAGGATTTGCTCGAGTGCTATCTTGTTTACATGTATCTCTGCTCCCCTGATATGGAACTAAGGTTATTGATGTTCAACAGAAATCTATTCACTGGATTCACTGGCGTTGAAGTTGGGTTGATTACCCTGGACGTCGACATGACTGGTCGAGGGTGTACGCACAGTCTAAGCCATAATGCGAAAACAACTGTTTATATACCATTCTACCTGTTGCTTCTTGGGTAATACTAAGATAAACAGCCTCATTCGTTCAATATATTAATATTATGATTATTGGAGGTGCTAAAACGGATAACTGAACTGGCGAAAGTAGTGTTTCTAAACTTAAAGGTTACAGACTTAATTTGAAATAACAATTTTCAATCTTATGATAGTATATCAGAAGTTTATAGGACTAACGTTCTTCATATTATCGTGAACGAGGCTGCTTACGTAACCATTGACTAAATTAGCTTTATCCAAATGTCGTGCATTCGCTCAGCCGGTACCAACGCTTAGACCTCGACCTTATGAAATCGGCTTTGGTTACCCGACCCCACCTAGATATTCACGCCCACCCTAACCTTTTTTTTTTTTTTTTACGTATTTGAGGAAAACAATAACGAAATCGCGAAAATCGTGAAGTCTAGCAAGAAATAGTGGGTGCGGAAACTGACACCAACTTAAAATACAATATGAACATATTCTTCCAATCTGTAATAGCTGTACATCTGATAGAAAGAAATAAACAACACAGAGACCATTTGGAAAACAATGGAAAACCTAAACTAGACACTCACACATGGAAAAAATACAATACAACAAAATAAAAAATCTACCTACCCAACTATTTTAAAACTGAATGTAATCGGAATCACACATTTTTTTTATTACGCCGTACACGTATTTCCATTCAGGATATTTTTTGCAATTTTCATTATGAACTCTGAAATGAAGTCAAAATGCATTTACACTTGTCCTCACGTGGCCTTGAAGTTTTCTCACCGATTCTTAGAAAGTTGTTGTCATAACTTATAATATTGTGAACCTTGTATCCAACCAAATTATGTTCATACTTTGCCTTATTATTTCACCCTTGGAGTTGCTATGATGAATATGCTGTTTTATAGAGTTTAACTAGTGTATTTTTAGTTGGGGTTATTTACTGTTAAAAGTATGTTTGAGGGTTCAGTACGATCTCAGACCCGTAGTGGTCTGAGGTACGATTGAGTGAGTGATTGTGTAGTCAGGCCTGACGCTGAGTAATTATGTTGTTATGATCGGAAATATTCGTTTATTGGCAATTCATCACACAACATTGACGGTATACTTTATCTTTAAACGTCATCTATTTCTTTTCACATTAATTGACAATATTTCAATAATTTAGTTCCATTTGTCTCGTTTCACATTTTGACATTGGAAGTATATGTGTTCTTTTCATCTTCCAATTCTGAATCATTTATTTGTTCATTCCATGCGCGCTTTCATGTGTATGCTGAACTTCAAGTCAAATATATTTGTTCAATTTCGTTGGTCTTGCTTTTTACTGCTAATGGCTGGGGTGTTACTATTTACTTCCTAAGTTTTATTTCTTATCTTCAACCCCTCTAAATGAATAAGGTTACATTCGTTTGGTAGTTCATTTGGAACGATTTCTTATCTCGTGAACGCGTTGCATCGCTAAAGGACCCACTTGGATATGTATCACCTCTGCACGTCTGTACCCGTTTCAATTCAACAATATAATGTTGTATGAACGCTTGTTTCTTCTGGTTTAGAAGTCACTTCATACTGTTGGATACAAATGTTACACCTGACGCAGCAGTTAATGTAACTGCAGACTGAATCTGCAAGTTCGTCAATATTAGCGGCTGAGTTTACAAACACATCCCAATCTGTACATTTAAAAGAAACTTTCAATTCTTCGATGGAATAATTCGACCAAACTTTCACTGAACGAGTACAGGTGGGTTCTCTCTGAACAAAGGGTCTGTATCTTGGAAGTAGATTGATGACGTTGTGATCTGAACGACCAAGATGAAATTAAATCCGACGAATGTTTACCTCAAAAAATTGTGACTAAAATGGCGTGAAATCGAATCGGATCTCAATCACGCAACGGTATGTATTGCCAAATCAATACTTTCCAGATAACAATACGAATTACATTGTTTCGCCGATGCATACAGCTGCACTGCCTAGTCTGTACCTGGTTCGTGACGCGAAATAATCGCTTGCAGTGGAAAAAAAACGCCTTGGTCCAATCAAGGAAATCACTTTACCCAGATTGGAATTAATGGATGTCGTGATTTGAGCTAGACTAACGGAATTCGCAGTATCGTTATTTTGCGGGTCGACAGGCCTAACTGTGGGTCAATTTGCGGGTTGTTCAAACGACAATTATTTATAAAATCATAATAATCATCCAAAACATATATAAGTTTGCAAAAAATAATGACAAATGAATACATATAAACGTAAATAATCTGTATGAGCACATAAGTATTCAGTCAATGGTGGTCAACCTCACTATGATGATGATGATTAATTTTTTGGAGGTCTGTTTGGACAATAATAGAGACAAAATTACTGGATGTACTGATTATTCAATTATTCATTATTCACTTTCAAGGTTGTGGCTGTTCCACTATTCCTTTCTGTTCCTCAGTGATGTATTAGTAAACTACTGGTTGTCATCTTACTGTGGTCAGGGTAGTGTGTGGGTGCCTTTGTGTAACTAGTCAGACTAGTTTGATTGTATAAGATAGATTTCAGCCATAATCTTGACTTGGTGTTTTTTAAAACAACAGGACCACTTCCTGTTATCAGTAAGAGTTGTTTTAGAGATAAGTTGGTCCACTGTCATCTCTGTTACAGTAAATAGTTAATGTTATATAATCATTTAAAGTACATTGTAATAGTGGAATTGAGATATTTTCTGAGGTCAATGATATGCTAACTATAATCATTGTTTTAAAATAGCCATCAAGTTTAGGGGTGGGGGTATAATACACAAAATTATGTGTGCAGTTAGCCCAGCACATAGGTTCTATCGAATAATACAGTGCATTTCGCATGTGACCTGCACAATAAGTTACCCCCAGTGGCCAGCCAACTAGTTTCTTTGATTTTGAAAAGTGGGTAAAAATAGCAACCTGCAGCCTAAACTGTCAACAGTCACTCGCGCCTTTTTTTCCCCTACATTTTATCTAAACTCCGATTCGGCGCAACACTAGTATAATCGCAAACTGATATCGAGTGCCGAAGGCCAGAGTGGTCGAGTGCCGAAGGCCCAAGCTCGGGCCTTCGGCCCTCGATGTCAGTTTACGATTAGACTAGTGTTGCGCCGGATCGGAGTTTAGATAAAGCATAGGGGGGTACGCCTTTCGTATATCAAGCCTGACCCGTCATGTTTCATAATTACTATAATATTGGCCAGGGCCCCTAAAAAGATAAAATGCCCCCCCCCCCCATTTGGATGATGCCCCCTGTCAGACTATCCTAGATTCAAAATTCAAATTGCCGTCTAGTCCTGCTTGCCTGCTTGCATACAGAGTGAAGTCTTCCCTTGAGTCTTTGGAAAGGTGTACACAGTCTGCAAGCAGGACTAGTTGCCGTCCAGCCGCGGTCATGACAGGGCGGACGAAGATTCTTCGTCTGACCGTAGTCGAAACCGTAACGTCTTCCCCCCCAAAAAAAACAAAAACAAAAACAAAACCATACAAACAAACAAACAAACAAACAAACAAACAAACAAACAAACAAACAAGAAAAACAACTTCAAAAAAAAACAAAAAACGAAATGTCATACTCTTAACGCGAAAAGGGAAAATGAACGACCTGTCACAGATGTATGTTTATCATATACCATGACATAGATAAACACAACAAACTCTGATTGCAATTCAAATTGTAAAACATTTTACTGTCTCTGCAAAACATAGTTTTGATTTTGACTGTCTCACCACGACAGTGATTAACACTTCTCCCTTCTGCTGTAAAGGTTGATCGTGCATTAGTTTTTACTTTCGACCAACACACACGTTGTATCACATTGCACGCATATAGCCCGCTTACACGATGAAACTCGACGAGCAACGCACCATTCACCATGCGACGAATTGCATCGTGCACTCGCTCCGTTACAGGGTCTTATGTCGTCGCTAGGTGCGTCGCAAGGAAACCGAAATGTCGGTTTTTCTGCGACGAGTCGCAAGTTGCTTCTTGAGTTGCTTCATGAGTTGCACCGTGTAACCACATCGTCGCATCGCAAGTGATAACCTTTGACATATACCAACGTGTCAAATGACGTTCAATGTTATGACCGCCATGTTTTTAGTATAAATATTCTATTCGGCAAGTATTTTTGATAAAATTTTGATTTATCACCATGATTACCACTTATCAATAGTATACAAAGAATGCTTAATTTCCGCTGAATATAATTTTATTTCTAAGGAATGCAAGTAGCGATGTCGAAAAGATCAACATCGCCCTAAACGAACTTCGAATTGAATATAGTTTTACTATCGATACCTCAACAAATTTTCAGTCATTGTATTCGTAAATACAAGCAATTTTATAGCATTTCTGCCAAGTTCCTGCCGCTAGACGACTTGACCTCTATGACATGTAACTTTTTTTATATCTACGCATGTGCAACAGTTATCTCTTGCGACTCACCATGCGACTTGTTGCGTCGTGTGCGCGCTCCATCACAGTTGCTAGCCTCGTCGCAATCGACGAATTGCTTCATGAGTTGCATCGTGTAACTACGCTGCGTTTGAACAAATCAAAAATAAATTTTGTTAACACGTAAGCTAAAAAAAAATGCTTGACATGGCCCGCTCAGATCGGTGCAAGAGGGGATAGGAAACAATCTTAATTTTTCCTTAGTTCAGTGGTATAATCATAAAAAAACAAGCTTAGTGCAGTCTATTAGCAGAGATACATGTAACTACAGATCAAGATGTATATTTGTATGAAATTGTAGCTATAGACACGGGAACTCTATTTTTCCTTATATTTAGTTCTCCTGCAATTATTTACAAAATCCCCAAACACGAGGTGACTCTCAGCTAAGTGGTAAAATGGGTCAAGGGTCGACATTAGGTGCAGCGTATGGTATCCAAAAGATGATTATCTTGAAATAGTGACAGTGTGTCAAGGCGGGTAAACTGCTAATCCATCCATCATGATTTATCCATGTACGTTGCCCGATTTCATACAAGCGTATAAGGGATATGAGAGAAAAGCTATCCTGGGCCAAGAAACAAAAATGTGCGGATTTTTCGGGAACACGACCACCCTATTTCAAACCCGCTTATAAGGAAAGTCACGCGAACAGAGGAAAATTTTCAAAAATTTAAGGGTAGGGGTGGGGTGAAATTTGCCAAATGTTTCGCATTGACAAAGGGACGTGTTCGCTCTTGAGTTGTCGGCATACTGCGCCGAAAGTTTCACCATTCGCTACAAAGCCAAGCTAATTAAAAAGTCCTGATCCTGATGCAATCCGTATGCAGACGATTGTGTATGGTACAAGAACTGTGAGCACCGTGCGTGGAGTTGTCTTTGCTAGAATGGGAAAGCCCTTTCTCTTTTTTATCTATAATAAGCAAAGTCCCGGAAAATTTTCAAAAACAAAAACGTTAAATTTTGCCCCTTTTCTTGGGTCAAAGCGAAATGAAATACAGGTTCCCTACTACCTACCCTATTTCCCGAAAGCATGTTCCAAGAAATACACACATTCTTTGGCTTTAGCCACCCTTAAGATTTCATCGGCGTTGAAACACAACCGAAATTCACCGAAAAACTTCAGTCCCAGTGCGGCAACTCAAAGGGTTTCGCATTGACCAAGAGATGTGTACTCCCTCGAGTTGTGGACATTCTATGCCGAAACTTTCACCTCACACTCTCCAAATGGTTGTTAAAAGCGCCCACACAATCTATTATCACAAAGAATATGTTGATATCGTGTTTTTAACATGTCAAAAATTCATGACCGCGTAGCTTGGTGTGATCGCGTATGAAAGTCCGTAGACTGGAGAACCTTCCGACTTCTGGTTGTTTGGTAAGAAAAAATAAAAGCGGAGCACATGGTGAAAAGAAATGATACAATAAAGGAGATATATAACAACCGATCCATTTAAATGTTTTTATCGAGATCTAAAAGTGCCCAGTGAAATCCATGTAGTCACATTTATTACTGTCAGTCATGTTAGAGATGTCGGGTGGATGCACAGACAAATGGCATTATTTGTCTGTGGGTGGTGTAAACATGCCCTTATGCACGCGCCGTGAAGTTCACGTACAATGCATTTAATGGAATGACTTACACTTCCATGGTACTTCCAATGAATAACCCATATTCTGCCTGTTGACATTGATAAAGGATACATATACATTAGTACATGTATCTTTTATCTATATATGCTGTTGATGAAATAATGTTGTGGTAACCGTTGCGACGGGCATACTTTTCAATTTAGCCCGCTTGCCTCGTGTCAAAGTCGTCTAACCATGGCTATAAATGAATCACAGTCAGACTGGGATGATGGGTAGAGACAGCAAATAATGTCAAAATTTGTAGCAGCAAAAGTGTGTACCAGTTTGGCTATGTTAATCGTAAATCGGGTCATAAATATGTCAATTTGATCCAGTAATTCAAGATATGTTAGATCAAGTAATGTAATGTGACTCGACATATTAATTTCAATAAGTAAGATAATGGCAAAAAATACAAAAATGCGACTCGTTGATGTTTCATGTGAATTTTAAGCAGAGTTTGTGTAAAGTGCAGGGAGGGAGGGAAGGAGGGAGGGAGAGAGAGAGAGAGAGAGAGAGAGAGAGAGAGAGAGAGAGAGAGAGAGAGGGGGGGGGGAGGGAGGGAGGGAAGGAAGGAGGAAGGAGAGAGGGAGGGAGAGGGGAGAGAGAGAGAGAGAGAGAGAGAGAGAGACAGAGAGAGAGAGAGAGAGAGAGACAGAGAGAGAGAGAGACAGAGACAGAGAGAGAGACAGAGACACTTCTATTATCGTCAAGTATATTTCACTAGACACGTATGTCGGGTCACAATTGTAAAAATATCGTCACGTTTGAAGCCTTAGACGATGCTAGACGATAGTGTCGATATTATCCGACACCATCCCATTTTTTGGGTGGGGGTGCGACATCGTAGCTATTACGGCAAAATTGTTAAATGATATGAATTGGAGACCATTGTCAGCAATAGAGGTGTACACCAAGATAAATATCCAACAGTATCGTCTCGTTTATTCGACGAGCATGTATGTAAGGGTACCTAGATTGGCAAAGTTGCAACGGTCCAACTTTGCCGAAAATCGCGCGAAGTTGGACTGACACTACTTTTGGCACAAAGTTGGAGTCCCACTTTACGGTCCCACTTTGCCACTTCAGGTACCCTTTACCTCCTATAGACCAATATTGGATCACGATCAAACTTTAAAATATATCGTCTAGTTAGGAATCTTAGACGATACCATACGATAGTATCATCAGATAGTATCTGGTGTTTTGGGAGCTACATTGTCGGGTCACGGTCACAGTTAAAATAGAAAACAACATCGTCTGTTTTGTGGCCATTGACAATACAAGATGATAGTATCGAAAGTATCCGATATCATAGCATATTTTGGGGTGCGACATTGTTGGGCCAGTTCAATAAAATATCGTCTATTTTGTAGCCCGAGAAGTCTTTCTATCGTGATAGATATAATGTGCCTCAAACGATCCTACACGAAATGTACAAACATATCGTCTTGCTTGAAGCCGTGGACGACACTTAGACAATAGCATCGATATTATTCGATACAATCATATGCTATACTCTAATATCTATTTTATTGTAGTATCGATACCAGACGATAAACATCCGATATCGTAAAAATGTGCAATGTCGCGATATCCTACTATCGAGTTCCCAAGCACCCATCCACCACCCGCGCGTCCTCTCACATCCTTACCATTACACTACAATGACGTGTTCATAGATACGGTAGCTAAAATTTATCAAGTATGTGACTCAGCCGTTCAAACTGAGTTGCGAGCTAAATTAATCTAAGAAAGCGCAGAAACACCCATAAAGTTGTCCGGGTTTGGTAAAAATGCGTTATTTTAGTGAAAGTAGCGGCTGATCTTTGGGTCATCGTTGACTGTGCGACTTTGACTACAGTTACTTTACAATGACTTGGACTACAAACGTTATAACGTTTCATATTAACAAAATGTCCTATTTTTACCATATATTTGTCAGAATTAACTTCTTTTAACCAGTCAGTCATCCTACTTTAACCATAGACAATCTTTCTATATTGTCTATGCTTTAACTACGCTTTAACCATAGACAGTAGTCTTTATCTATTATCTATGCTTTAACCATGTTCTAGGTCGTCTGAACACGGACGTAATTTATGTCCGTGGTCTGAACATCCGAAAGTAGAGCTTGTCTCGCGTACAGTCAAACTGCGGAAGCACTCAATCGTTATACTATGTAACACTACGAAATACTGCACACAAGAATGGTTGAACCACATTTATCTGTGGTTGGAACGTTACGATGTAAAGGAAAACGCAAATCTTTAACATGCAGTATTAGATTTTGCGCAAGTTGTCCATGGCAACCAATTCACACATTTTGCTGGCTTAGCCATAGATAATAGAGATGTTCCTCTCTATAATCTATGGCTTAGCATATTAACTAACCCTACAATTTCGGGGTGATTGTGGTTGGATCATCTCTTGTGCGGGACAACTTGTCGGGAGTTTGTAATGATAACAGACAAGTCGTTGGCAGAAAACGAGGGACATTACGTTTCTAAATTGAAGCTGATTGAAAACTTAAACGATATTTAGATCAAGCCAATTGTCTGCTATATGCTCAGACATATCCATTATGCTGTCTCTGTTATATCTAAAAAAAAAAAACATCGAAGCGTTGACGAAAGAATAGTGTCTCTTTCTATTGTCTATGAGTAGATTATTTGCATAGTCGCAAGTCACACCTACACTGTAGAGACAGGGAACAGTGAGATAAGAGTAACTACATGCTGTGGGAAAGACAAACAGCAACATTAATAATGCATAGTTAGTATATTATCGACAGGATGATTTAATATCGGACAACAAGCATGACCGGCTTCTTTTCTCGGTTTACATGTATCTAATATCGACAATGTCGCCTATGTTCAAGTTCGCAAAAGAAAAGCTCAAATTCCCCAATCACAGTGATCGAGGAGCCGTTTATCCATATATAACTACCCTTGCCTAGTATTGTGTAAAGAAAGGGACTATCAGATATATCTTCATAGTATGACTAACAAAGTACGCCTGTCACTTCATTTCTAGATGGGGCATATCAGCACGTGTACATAACGCTAAAGGATGAATTGGGTACCAGATCGAAGACCATTCATGTTTTGTACCAGTTAACTCGAAATAAATAATAAAACCCGAAGCGTGACTTTGAACTACTGACATAATAGTAAACAAATAGTGTAAAAAATTACGGTTACTACCGGAATTTTTATCCTCATATATCCACCTTTGCCGCCTCTGAAAAGAATGGGGCAATCAGATAATTGTTTGTGGTATAACTAATATAGGGAAGACTAGGGGATTTACCCTCATTGCCCCTCAAGTAAAATAGTTGATCGTTTTCCACGCACACGTGTGTCTTTAGCACCCTTTCTAGATGAAAAGAAATATGATTGAACTGGGTGCAAGATGAAGTCAGAGGACCACGTTTTGTACCAATGAACTAGAATGGGAAGGTAATACACAGACGACCGAAACGACAGGAAAGGGTAAAATAAAAATGTAACATTCACCACTGGAACATTCACATACAACCACCTTTGCCTCCTGTGTAAAGATAGGAACAATCAGATAATTGTTTATGGTATTACTAACTTGGGGAAGACATAGAACTTTACCGTCATCTCCCCTCACGGTAAAAGTTGACCGTTTTCCACACAGACAAATATGTGTCTTTAGCACCCTTTCTAGATGGGGGCATACACGTATACACATGTACCTAACGCTAATAGATGAACTGGGTGCAAGATGAAGTCAGAGGACCATGTTTTGTACCGATAAACTAGAATGGGAAGACTATACACAGACGACCAAATTTACCGAAACGATACAGCTGTGACTTTGAACTACTGACACAATAGTGAACAATAAGGGTAAAAATGGTACATTTACCACTGGAACGTTCATCCACATATAACCACCTTTGCCCCCTGTGTAAAGATAGGAACAATCAGATAATTGTGTGTGGTGACAAACTTAGGAAAGACATAAAACTTTACCCTCATCTCCCCTCACGGTAAAAGTTGACCGTTTTCCACACAGACAAATATGTGTCTTTAGCACCCTTTCTAGATGGGGGCATACACGTATACACATGTACATAACGCTAATATATGAACTGGGTGCAAGATGAAGTCAGAGGACCATGTTTTGTACCGATGAACTAGAATGGGAAGGTAATACACAAACGACCAAATTTACCGAAACGATACAGCTGTGACTTTGAACTACTGACACAATAGTGAACAATAGGGGTAAAATTGAAACATTTACCACTGGAACGTCCATCCACATATAACCACCTTTGCCCCCTGTGTAAAGTTAGGAACAACATAAGAATACCACTCCTATAGATTACGAGCAGCTATGATCAGCGAAGTACCACCGGGACAAATATGTTCAAATTACCAGCTTAATCTGTTTGTGAAAGGCTAACATTTATTGGACTTTGACCCCCTGGTAAAAGTTTTGACAAATATTCCACTATGTCCAAAGTTCAAACAACCATGTTTACCTTGATTTCCTGTGGGTGAAAAGGTTGGGTAAAGGTGTCACTATGGTAACTATACCCGGGGTGTCAAATGCTTCCAACACTTGCAAGTATTTCGCTGGGTTTAGGAGGACAAAATATGTTAAACACTATGGTTTCCCCCCCCCCCCTGTCACCACCCCTGGTGAAGATGGATGACAGTATGGTCTTTCCCAGTAAGACAAATATACCCCCCAAAATACGACCCACCTTTACCCACCCTGACAGACATGGGCAAATGAGACTTTTCGTATAGTGGAAGATTAAGGATTTTGACAAAGTACTGCAATATCATAGGATTTCATTTCAGGAATCTTTTAATAGCGTTCTGTTTACAGTTCATTGCATAAACATAAGCATACGTTAACCACTGACAACGTATTATGGCCGTATTTAAGACCATGACGTCATTGTTTAGAGTGAAATAATGACGTCATGCAGATGTCATTCAACCATTGTAGCATTAATAATAACTACACAATCCTAAATAAGAACCATAATGTAGCTAAGTCAACCTTAAGCTTGCGGCGGTCTTCTCTACTCTGTTACTACTGGTATACAAGAATGACACAAGAGGGCGTTAAATTTAAGTTGCAGAGTACATCCCATTAAAGTGACATAATCTCAAGTGGTGACACTTATGCTGCCCTTTAAAGTGACATAATCTCAAGAGGTGACAATTAAATAAAACCTCGATTACATTATTCTAGCATAATGCTAAGGTTGACGCATACCTACTGCGACGTTACAATTGTCGTCCGGCGTTGTTGGAACAGTTGATGGCATAATAGAGATTTCCTCCACATTTTATTATACGCGTAATAAATTACGTCATCGGGTAGCTTATATGTTATATCTTAACACTAGGTTTGAGTTCAGTCACTTGCAAGTACTAATTATGTATGCTTCAGTAAATAAAATACTGTGAACACTTTTTGATATACACGTACAGTATAGATGACTCTTTAAAACCCTATAAAGCCAGCTTGTGTCCCTTTAAACTGTTTGAGATGTGTAAAGCATGTAATATAAATAAAATAATCACACGTCGCTATGACAAGATTATAAGTAGTATATATTATTCTAGATCACGTTTCTGAAGAGTCATCGGTCGTCTGCAAACACCTACTTTGCATAATTCAGTTATTTAGCTTTTTATATTCAAATCGTCTACCAACGTCCCCCTCCCAAAGTTTTTGTCACGTTCATTTCTTGAGATGTTTAGGGACAAACACTATATTACACAGTTGGGCAAATCAAAACTCGATGGTAAATGCTGACGTATCAGGGAATTATAATATATGCATATAGATTTCACTGACGGTCGTTATGCTGTTGTTGTTGCTGTATGTGTGTGTGTGTGTATATGTGTATGTGTGTGTGTATATATATATGTATGTATGTGTGTGTGTGTGTGTGTGCGTGCTTTTTGTTTTTATTTGTATTCATTTGAGTTATAAGAATACATATTTATTACCCATATTGATCTAAATTTAAACTCAATCATGGTTATGAGATGACATCTAAACCAAATGTTGACCAGTATATTAATGATTATACACATACACATGCACGTACGCACGCGCTCACATGCATGCATACATACATACATACATACATACATACATACATACATACATACATACATACATACATACATACATACATACATACATACATGCATGCATGCATACACACACTCACACACACACACACACATACATACATACATACATACATACATACATACATACATACATACATACATACATACATATTTCTAATGAAATCTTTGAATGTTTCTACTTGGATTATATGACGATTGTATAAACCATCGAAACTATATCGAAGCGCTGGCAACTTAAAGTGCAATCTATTCCCCAACTTTGAAGTTGAAAGTGAACAATCTGGTCCAACACATTTATCAAATGTTATTATATATTGAGCATATATGTACCATAACCTCTCAAACTATGTCGACACTTGGCCCGATCATGTTTGACTAATCATCATAGAAATTGCAGATTCTTCACTCTACGTACATTAAGAGTTTATTCCCCAACAATCCATAAAATAGGCCAACATTTTACTCTGTAAATAATTGCCCTATCTTCAATTTATCCATCATACATTGCAGCATAGACCCGTTGGTAGAGGGTCTACGTTTGTACTCACACTTCTGCTCTGAGGTTGCTTCTGTTGTATGACCTAGAACAAGTGTACAAATACAGGTAACTGACAGTCTGAGCTGAGAGTGGATTTTAGATAACTAGTAGGGTAACATCTATACCGGGGACCTTAATGAAACAATCGGAACAACTACAAATCTGTACTCATATAGTACGAATGGGCATATTTAGTAGCGTAAGATGCTACCGTGTTTCCTAAATTATTGTTTGTTAACGTTGTTTGTGAGGTGTCCTCTATATGACGTTGTCGTTCGGTACATTACACCCACTTTGTACGCAGAATTCCGCTATGTTAACATTACAGAACTATGTAAAAGTCTTTATCGACACTATATTTCGGTGATATGTACACAAGAGAACCGATCCTCGGGGCCTAATAACCGTGATAGTATATTTGTATTTATGATGTACAATATAGTGTATGTGTCAATCGAGGTAAACGAACTTTATACCATGTACAATAACTGTGAACAAGGTTGGGTACAATGCACAATACACTACATTGTGTCGTTGATGTCCACGGGCATTTTATTATCACTGGTGTGTTAGTCTGGCAGCTAAGTACATCGATGTTTGTTCACCAGTGTGAGTACAAGTTAGTATATGTTATATATATGAGCCTTGCTATTGACAATTTATGCAAACAATTGGAGAATGACTCGTGGCAAGTACGTGTATCCACAAACACATCGGTATCAAGTATCTTAGGCCAAAAACATTAAATAGGATAGGTAGGTCGGAATTTCATTTTCTTTTACTTTAATTTTTTGTAAATTACTTCGAGATAAGATACTCGTCGGTCACAATACATCTGTGAGAGTTTGACGAGGAGGTGTAGAAGAAGTAAATGGTAGTTAAGAAGACGAACACAATATGCAGACTATACTTTTATAGTCTTTTTAAAAAGACCTGGTTTCTCTCTGGAATACGATTTTTTAAATAAATTGATTATAGATGCGGCAAATGCAGGGAAAAAAGTAAATAATTACCATTTTACCTTTTTTGTAAATTTGATTGCAAAAACATGTTTAGGATCGGGGGTTTAAAGTCGTGTTATTGGAAACACGCTATTTATTTTATTTGATCCTTTAATAGTAGAAAATCCTCTTACCAACATATTTAATAAAACACACTGGGATATAAAACAAACCAGTTACTCTGACTTTGTCTCTGCTACATCATTTGCATCGTCACTGCAACATTTTATTTTTTTAAATTTTGTTGAGCTAAGCCAAACTTTAGGTGGTCCGCCCACAAAAGGATTAAATGTAATAATTATAAGTGAATTTCTGTCAAGTCAAAATGTAACAAGTTTAATAAGATTTTTGTCGTACAAGACGAATGTAGCAATATTAATGTTTCTTATTGGGCCAGACGATAAAGTGTAGCAATGCTAGTGAGATTTTTATCTAGCCTGGCCTGACAACGTTCGTTTCTGGCTAGCTGGATTTCGATTTATAAAAGGCACGGTGTAGTGTGTTTGTATTGACATGTTTCACTGATCATATCAGCAGATTTGGAACTAAAACCCTATCAATATGCAATTACATCAAGTTTTATGTTGAATCGGTTTTACCACGCATGGTTTTTTGGGGGGTGACAATCGTTCAAAATCTCACCACAGGGAATAAGTATAGCGAACTTTCTCAGTGATAATAGTTAACAGGTTAGCATGTACGTGACTTGGCGATTAACTCCAACCTTGATAATTTCTAACTCTGTATTTTTGTATCAGTACAATTACAAGTAAAATATACTTTTACGAAAAATATAGGTAAGGGACAGATTATAGAACAACTCTTATTACAATAGTGATCATCCTTACTAAGTCTTATATTGTGCCGAAATCTGTTCTGATCAGAAAAAAATGCTGCCAACCTGAGAATACGGACTTTCTTGAGATATTACCATATTATCTCAAGGTAAGCTAAATTACTTGTATCTTTTTTCGATGAGGTCCATTTGTCAATCAAAACTCTACAGTTCGGTGATGTTACGTCATTAAAGAAGAAACTTTTACTTGGATAATACTATATACTCTAACATTTACTCGTCAGTGATTTTGTGTGGTATCGAAACTTAAATAGGCTCAGAGTCTGCTGTGTTAGCAGTATTCGTCACTGACAGAATCATGTGTAGTGCTTTGTCTAAGTGCATGGAAGGTTATACTTCCATGCTAAGTGTAAATGAGCCGATTAACCTAGGCTCAATTCGTAGCAAGTGATGCGTACAAAACAAACACACAGACAAACATTGAACGGTTGTAGGGGTAAACTATTCTGAACGACAGAAGGTTCGACACATATCAAATAAGGGTATATTTGGGTAAGGTGTACACTCTGTCCACAAAACCAAAAGAAAAGACGGGTGTGGTGCATGTGGAATGTTAGACGGACTACAAATGTATTGTTGGCGATTCTTAGGCTAGAGCACTTAGGGAAAAGGCCACCAGTCGCATCTAATAATAGTTGCTTCGTCACAGAAGCAAATAGCAAACATCATACATATTTTATGAACTCGGTTTTCAGTTATTTTATGTTTGGAAGGGAATTGCAAAACGACGCTTTTGGTGAATGCACAAAAGCTGTATTTAAAGGGTTATATTTTTTGACTCTCAAAATAGCTGAAACGTATACCCATACGTCATGTTACTCTGTTACCCAATAAAGGCTTAGAACTCGTCACTGGTTCCGTCACGGTCGAGCAAATTTAAATTGTTTGATTACTTTTTGAAACGTTCACATGATTGACAAGAAAATATACAATGCAGGTTACAATGTAGTGGACTTTGACGCGTTTAACACTTTCATCGGGCAATTTGACGTGTAACATTTTGTGTAAGTATAAGCCTCGACATCGGTAATCAAATACAAATGAAACCACTGCTGACGAAGACCAGCATCAGACTCGTTCATTGAAGTGATCACTGTGGTGTGATATAGTGTGGTGGGATAGGTATGGTGTGGTATGGTGTGGTATGGTATGGTATGGTATGGTATGGTATGGTATGGTGGGATAGGTATGGTGTGTGTATCACTTTGCTCGGGTGTTATGTGGTGTGGTGTGGTGTGATGTGGTGTGGTGATGTGATATGGTGTGGTGGGATGGGTGTGGTGTGGCGTGGTGTGGTGTGGTGGGATGTGGTAGGATGTATTAATTTGCTCGGGTGTGGTGTGGTGTGGTGGGGTGTTGATTATAACTTACAGTCGATTACTAATAACGTCGAGATATCCAAGTTCGAGTTCTTTTAATCACAAGTTTCGGTAAAGTTCACTGAAGTTGAATATTAATTATAAGGTATAAACGATCGTACAATGTCGAATAAACTCAATATTAAGCGAACTAAGTTCGTTTAGGACAACCCCACCCCTCCCCAAAACGAACGTGTACAAGTGCGACATCGACACTTTTATACGATGTAAACAATAATGAAAATTGTAAAAACATGATGGTAAACACATTAAAATACTACCTGAAACCCAGCAATGTATATCACAATAGAAGTAAATTTTAATGATCTTACTAGTATGAACATAAGTGAAAGTTTTCGAACTGTAGTTAGAAGTGCGAACATATGAAGTTTAACAACTCTATGACATTATGCAATCATCCCTACGGTGTTCTTTTTATAGATGTAGTAAAATTACACATCTCGAAACGACACTTATAAATTCAGCATATGTACAATATATCAATTTTAATATGTATTCAAAATATCACTTCAACATATCAATTTTAAGAAAATCTATGTTTAACTTAGTAGAAGAACATCGCAATCCATGAAAAATAAAAATGGCAAACGTAAACCGGAAAGATAAATTACATTTCTTGAAAAAAATCACGACTAGGGTTCAGATTTTCATACGACCGTTAACTTGTATCTACAACGAAAATCAGGTCTTGACGGCTTTCATCGTCATTAGGGAAAGTACAATTATTACCAGTTTACCAGCCGACAACGAACAGCCTGACGTGACAAGATATAGAAAAAAATATAAATTAGAGTCAGTTTACAATATAATATCACGGAGTTTCGCATCTGGTATGTAGATTATTAGATTATTTTATTATAGTGACACGAGGTAATCAAATACCTCCCAGCCCATCGGACATATACTATAGTAAGTCACCTCGAACAAAGAAATGATAAAAAATAATTGACAATATAGAGAGTTACAGTGAAAAATAGGTAATTGTACATTGTAGTGGGGTGGGATATGTGTACATTCATATAAAGTTGAATCACAGATCGTGTAGGTAAATAAAACTTTTGTTGGATCTTGCACTTTAAACGCAAAGTGTTTGCTAATTGAGAGAGAGAGAGAGAGAGAGAGAGAGACAGAGACAGAGACAGAGACAGACAGACAGACAGACAGACAGACAGACATTTACCGTCTAGTATGACACATAAGGTAATTTTAATGGAAAGCATGTACGGTCAGGTCATCAAACCGAAATACAGAGAGGGGACAAATTAAAAATGACCCTTCCGCGGTCCGACAGTGTACGTGTCCATGTGTCTTACCTGTACACGTCAAAGTTCCTGGTCCACTGTCCAAGTCATAACTTAACTCAAAACATATTGCATTATTGCCAGTCTCAAATTCGCCGAATGTAGAATCTATTCCTATATAATCAAAGAGAATAAACAGTTAACATATTACTATCTTTTAAAATAAATAAATAATTAATTAACAATATATCCGTCTGTGAGAAAACACGTTACAGCTAACATTGACCTGGTTGATCCTAAGACATTATTGTGAGAAGTCCGCGGGTTGTATTGCTGAATTTAATACCCCTGCAATATCATTTGATCAAGTTATAGGCTGAGTTCAAAGTAACTTTCACATGTAGTAGCAATTAACAACCCAAATGCTGTGGATAAATGACTAATATACCACCCCTGCCGTTGAGGGCGTACTTTCATCATAGGGTAAGCGACTAAGTCAAAAATTTATATAAAGTTGGCGTGAGCAATATGATGAGCAGTGCTTAGACTAAATCTATTTTTTTAAATTGTCAAGATCTTTCACATTCCCCCTGTATTTATCAATCACCAGTCACTTTTTCATTTGCTGTATGGCTGAAACGACGGAATTTTCAAGTGGTCGCCATAAATCGTGCATATTTGTCACGTGGTCATTACGTTTAAATAAGAAAATCAATTCTGACAAATTTGAAAGATGTTAAGCGCTTTAAGCCAGACCTTTCCCAACAACAACACAGAAATATTTGTACAGCGTGCAGTCCTCCTCCGGTATTGACACCGTTGCCACGACACCCGTGATTGACAGGGCTCCGTCTTGTACGATACCACCGTTCACGTTGCTGGCTTCCGATTGGTCCATTCTGAAAGTTGTTTGCGTAACATTGGCCTGTAGCGGTATTTAAATCAAAATAAACATTATCAGTTATATAATATACAGTTATTGACGTTGAACGGTAAACAAATAAAAACAACAACAAATATCATCGAATGACGTCACTATCATGATACTGATTTATTTTAATGGGGTGTCTGACTATTCAAATGACAGTTGTCAAGGTGATGTTTGAAATAAAACTTGTCAAGTTGATATAGCGAGAGCTCACTCATTCATAATCAATTTTCAACAAAATATGAAAACCGACCCTTTTTGGTGTTGCTGTTAATATCATCAATTTTGAGTAACATTCTTTTTCATTATTCATTTATATTCTTTTATTTCTGTAACTTCAATAAAAAATGAAAACAAAATTTCCAAATATGTCCCCCAAAAATGGATTCAGTTGGCAAGTTGATTTATTCATTTTGAATGAATATAATGACGTCACCTACCTTAGTCAAGTCATAATGATCACAAAATACGACATCAAATGCAAAGTTTTGTTTATTGGAGGCTGCTGCTCCAATGTCAACTCCAGAATTCATCAGGATGATAGTACCAGTTATAGCAATGGGTACGCTAGGTTTGTACTCTACCGTTGGTGGCGCTGTTATCGTAAATGCATCGATCTGTACATCTTGAATTGAATACAAGTAAGTGTTTAATAATCATATTGAAAAGAATTGAGAAATCCCTTCTGTAAATCACGGATGACGTGTGAAAATACTTACTGATAGGATTGCATCACGTGACCCGTGGGGGGAGATCATAGATGCTAGTAAGTACCACAAAGATGAAAGAAGAACGATACTTTTGAAGAAAAGATGATTGAAATTATATCGGCTATGTTATTAACATTTATTCTCTCCACCTCCATCGGACAAATTAACAAATAATTGATTGTTTTCTCTCTTCTGTCTGGTTATTTTCGTCTTACTGCCATTTCACCATTTTATACTACTCTTACTTTCCTGTCTTCCTTCAATCGTTCATGGTTCGTTCAGCCATCATTTGTTTATTCAATCTTGCCATCAACTCTTGCATGCATGTATTCGTATTCATTCATCCTTTCTTTCTTTCGTTCTTTCTTTCGTTTGTGTAATCGTTCGTTCATCCATATATTCACCCATACGTTCTTCCATTCATTCATTCATTCATTCATTCATTCGTTCATTCATTCATTCATTCATTCATTCATCATTCATTCGTCTATTCGTTCATTCACTGCTCGAAAATTGATAATATATATTTTATATGGTACGTCTGTAAGCGATAATCTGTTATACTTCTTGTACATTCTTACCCTGACAATTAGTGGCGCCCCCATTGATTTCACCTTGTACTAACTCCAAACATAAAGCCCCATTTTCTTGTGCCGCATTTGATTCAACAATCGATGCACAAAGAAGAGATGCAACTCCACAGCCGTCTTTTGGATACGTCAGCAGACCTGATGACGTCACGAGTACGTCATTATTCCCCAGTGTAGTTTTATCGGCGGAGATCACGTGATCGACATCATGTAAATTGTTCTGAGATGCGCTGTCAGCCAAATACAGGCTTATATTGATGTTTTCTATGGCAACGTCATCACCACGTACGGTAAAATCAAAATGAGTGTCTATGGCTGAATCTACTAGGAACGAAATAGAACCGGATGGGTATGGACGGATGACCTCAAAAGATATCAGTTCAAGGCCTGAAAAGACGAAACAAAAAAGATATACTACATTAAAACGAAATGATTATTATCAAAATGATAAATCTTCTTAAAAGAATACGTCTCGACATTTTGGATAGAAGGCAAAAAGGATCTCTTGCATATACTACGCATGCGCACTCTATTAAATAAAACTCGTCAAAATGTGCTAGAAGTGACAATTTACTTAAAAGGTATGAGCAAATACGGCAGGCTTACGTTTACTTCTACGTTTATTGTAAACCAAATGAATACGTACAACGCCACAATTGTATGCATTCCTTCAAAACACACTTCAGACAAAATAAACACATACCTGCTTTCGACTCCGCACTGAAGAGCACCATTATGAAACACAAAAGAAACCAGTAAACAAATCTTGCCATTCTGCAGACTCAAATTTAATCTGAAGTTCAAGGTGGATACAAAAGTATTGACATTTGTGTGTAAGTACACAAGGATCTGTCAGACGGTGAGATATCCTGGGCGCTACACAAAGTGTGTGAGTGGCTCTAGCTTGACGAATTCAAACTGATTATGTTCACATCTAATAAGTTATGGTTGATCGTCATCAACCACTCTGGATGAAAAAAATGCACATCGGCAAATCTGCATATAAACTAGACGGCAATACACCTAACTATAACTCGTTTATTTCAACATTTATCCGAATTATGAATTTACCAGCTCTTAGGCTTGTTGTGGTTGGAATTGATCGCCTATGTACGGTACACGGAAACGGCTCATTACCAAGAGGAGTGAAAGCTTAACAAAGTACACCCTGCAGACTGGCATTGTTATTTACGTTTGAAGGAGCCTAGTACTTTTAACTCATCCCACAGGTCACACTTTTTGTTTATTTAACGAATTTATATTACCAAAAAAAATACAAGTGGCTGTAATCAAAACTTTAAGTAACTGAGTACTTACCTTACTTGTTCGTTCGGACTGATTAAAAGATACAGTATGTCCTAAACATTAGTAATTTCTGCTAAGCGACAAGCAAAAACGCTCAGTTATGTAAAACGTATGGTTTTGCAACTTGGTGGAATTGATTATACTGCGACGTGGGAAAGAACACAAAATAACACAGTCTATTTATAATGAAAGAATACTAAATAACACAGTCTATTTATAATGAAAGAACACTAAATAACACAGTCTATTTATAATGAATGGAATACTAAATATCACAGTCTATTTATAATGAATGGAATACTAAATATCACAGTCTATTTATAATGAATGGAATACTAAATATCACAGTCTATTTATAATGAATGGAATACACTTTGAAACACGTCACCTCAACGACTTGTTATGAACCACCTGTAGCTAGTTAACGTTCAACAAATATGTCCGTCGTAGTGCAGTGACTGAACACTTGTTCTCACCTAACAATTTATAGATTTGATTTAGTTATTTGTAAGAAAATCTTGCTTTTAAAAAAAAATAGCGATATGGTTTGTTTTGTATCATTTGCCTTTTGTTAATGAACGCACAGAATTTACCTATCTATACATGTACATCTATCTATCTATCTATCTATCTATCTATCTATCTATCTATCTATCTATCTATCTATCTATCTATCTATCTATCTATCTATCTATCTATCTATCCATCCATCCATCTACCTATCTATCCATCTATCTATCCATCTACCTATCTATCTATCTATCTATCTATCCATCTACCTATCAATCCATCCACTCATCAATACATGTACTCACCCACCCAACACCCACACACCTACAAGTACAATTAAGGTGCTCACAGAACAAAAAAGAACAAAGGACAATAAAAGTAGGACGTAAATAAAGAGATCACGTCAAGTTCACTATAGCTACATCAGATTTTAATCAGTCAGGACGAGATATACTCCTACTGTGAGATTTGATTTTGTGAAACTGATTCCGAAACTCGGGAATTTGATTGTTGACTAATAAGAGGATGAGAGTCAGCGACAGGGTAACGAGTTCAGGTCAATAGTCATAGCGCCACCAATGGCAGAATTGTGATCGTTTGTAGTCCACATTGCAGACTATGGTAACGGGCGATAACATTCATCTAATTACATTTCTCATTGCTTATTGTAGCACACCCACAACTTTTCAACCAAGTTCTTTTGTTCCTTTGAAGAAAATAATATTAATATTACAATAGAAAAACTACACTAGAAAATGGCAGGGAAATTATATTGCCGTTTGTGTGTCATGAAATTGTGCCAGAGCACAATTAACATTACTACAATATTTTTAAATTGTGAAATTCTCTGAATACACGAATTGTATCATTATCCTTGTCGATGTAAATTGGTAATGTAAATATTTGAAATATAACTTACAGCAAGAATGGAATACGTTGAAGCAAAGATTAGAGCTGAAATGATGTAGGCTTGGTATTTCACTCTTGCAACACGACATGTATTACAAACCCTCAGACAACTTCTAATGCAAAACAATTACACACAGTGGGGATGTAGAAGTAGTCAAGTTTAAATGTTGATTATCAGTTATAAAATAAACAATTGCAGCCATTAAAATCATCAAGTCCATGTGCAATATTTTCATTAGAAGCCTGTTTTTACTACACTGTAAAAGAATAGCAATGCTTTATCACTTTTCACTTTGATTGGACAAAGAATCTTGCTGTGTTTTTTTTGTGTCTCTGTTATTTGTTAGTCTAGAGTTGAAATATGTCTATCTTTGTATCAAAAACGTAATGTCCCATGATTGAAACATCAAGCCTACATCATTTTAGCTATATGTAAATATATGTAAATATTAATATTTAATTTACATATTGACTATTTATATGTAAATGTACTTGTGCTATGACTAGACAATATACACAGAAATAAGTTCCTTTTAGGAATAATGTTACAAAATGTACCACAAAACTACTTGAAAGTTCTGTCTGGCCTGGCACTACTAGTTAATTATTCAAAAGGCTAAAATTGATGACAAAACATAAAAACCTATAAAAGTACAAACGTCAGACAGAAAATATGAAAAAAAACCCAGAAAATATGAAAAAAATATAGCTGCATATTGGATATGCTACTGTGAAGAAAAGGAATGCTGATACATAAGAAATATAAATCCTAAAGCTATCTATTGAAATAAATGAAACTGTAAACAAAATAGCTGACTGTACTCTTGTAAAACTTTGTGTCCTTTTGTTATATTTTTTTTGGAACATAGATGTAGCACAACTTCTACGTATCCATTAGTTGTTTATAGTAAATATCAAGTACATAAAATTATACATGTTTCAAACTAGGAAATTGCAAATGTAGTTGTATAGTTATAAATTGTAATAAAATATCGTACTATTTTACAATTTGGGTAATTTGAAAAAATAAATTATATCTACGGTGGACGAGAAGGACATTTCCGCGCTCTCAATGATTGGGCGTTCAAAGCAATTTCCGCGCTCTCAATGACTGAGCGTTCAAAGCAATTTCCGCGCTCAATGACTGAGCGTTCAAAGCAATTTCCGCGCTCAATGACTGAGCGTTCAAAGCAATTTCCGCGCTCTCAATGACTGAGCGTTCAAAGCAATTTCCGCGCTCTCAATGACTGGGCGTTCAAAGCAATTTCCGCGCTCTCAATGACTGGGCGTTCAAAGCAATTTCACCGCTCTCAATGACAGAGTTCAAAGCAATTTCCGCGCTCTCAATGACTGGGCGTTCAAAGCAATTTCCGCGCTCTCAATGACAGAGTTCAAAGCAATTTCCGTGATGTCAGACATTTCCCCAACAGAAACGATTTCTCTCACAGAAGCGATTTCCCAGACATACAGAAGTGGAATCCCCACAAGTCACATGTTCGTGACGTGTCTTGACCCGGAAGTACATGTACATGTAACTTGGTAAAAATTGTGGACACATGTGTTTCATGTGTACGGACTTGGCTGTTTTGACCCTATTAAAACTAAGGTAAGTCAAACATTGAATTAACCACAGCGTTTGTAAATCTTGCATTCTTGCTGTTGAAGTATCACATATCGTATTTATACGGTTGGTATACTAGTATTCATACTTCCATGGTATATCGTTACATAATCACAGTGATTGTTGAAGTGTAAATTGAGTAAAGCCATACACAACTTCACCCAAATCTATGTGTATTCACAGACAAGTGGTTTATTATTATAATGTAATAAAGAATCAAGTAAGGTAGATAGGAACAGTGACACAGTATTTCACGCCATTTCAATCATGAGATATATTTTTGTATTTACAGATGAGTTTACCAGTGTTCCTACAAAACTTCACTGATGGTGAGTGTCTATGTAATGGCTTGTTTGTATGTATGTGTATATTAAACATGAAAGCTGATAACATATTCCATGATTGCCTATACTATAGTATGTGATGACTTTGTTCATGTACATGTAGTCATCTTGTCATGTAGCTACTTGAGTCACTTTGACTGGTCAGAAATTTGCTGATCAGATATCAACTAGTCACTTGATATTATAACTTGGATATCAAAACCCACAGATAAACATTGTATTACCTTTAAAAAAAAGTACCTGTGTTCCTGCTTGAATCAACGTGTTCCCTTCCACATAGTTTCATTTTTTTAAATAATATTCTTTAACAGAAAATGCTGCCATCCAAGCCTTCTGGCATGCTGGCTATTCATCATATCACATAAAAATGTTACTGGAAATTTACCATGATACATACCTCAGGTAAGCATTCTTGATGTTGATTGTCATAAAATGAAACCAGGCAGTGAATGATAGATGAATCCTTATAAAGATAAATTATGATTATAAATTTTGTCACTGAATGGAATTTTTCTAAAAGTAGGTTTGTTACACCTTAGTAACTTTCAATTAATCAAACAACCACTACCATTATCATACCACCATAATTGTGAACAATATATAAAGTTGCAATCAGGCTCTGTTTGTTTCATGTTATCTTTGTTCACAGTATAAATCAAGGCCTAAAAGTGTTGTCTTTTTCCAAAATTTATTTGTGAGTTAGTATTCCTACAGGCAATTATTTTGACAAAATTTATTTATGATTATTATTGTTTTCAAAAGAAATGAAGTGGCTGTTGGCTTTATACATCGATTATGTAGACATCTGTGATTTTCAAATGCCTTGACTCCTGAGTGCTTTATGATGTGCATTAACTTTGCTATCAATTAACAGTACCGTATGCACAAGTGTTTGTAATATTAAATCATACCTACCTAATTTTTTGCAAATGTTATTTGCTCAGTTCCAGACAGCTGAAGTACAGAATGAAGAAATTGAATTTGGTGAGAACGACACGGTCCAGTGACGAAGATGTAGACAATGCTATATTAGTAAGTATACAAACATGACAAGTTTTTATTGTTAAATACTATAAGATATTTTTGAACAATTTGACTAATTTGTTTGGATACACATGTGTGTTACAGTGTAGTTACTTAGTTACAGAGCTACATTTCTCACTGCCTGTACCTTTAATAAGAAACTATGTAAGTCATATTTCTCAACATGTACTTTCAGCATGAACTTAATGGTTCTGGATCCAAATGTGGCTACAGAGCTATGTGGTGTCGACTTAAAAAGAAGTACAAGTTAAATGTCTCCAGGCAAGTTTATTAGATCAATACCGTGATACCAGGCCTTACAATATTTCTATCACCAAGCGCGCGCGTGCGTGTGTGTGTGTGTGTGTGTGTGTGTGTGTGTGTGTGTGTGTGTGTGTGTGTGTATTTGTAAAGAACTTAAAAGTAAAAAAAGTACCACACCAATTGCTTTGATATTCCATGGTTATATTACTTCTAGTGTCTAGTTGAGAAATTGTTCAAATGAAAATGATTACATCAGAGATGTGTGTTTTGTTCTTTGATGGTGGCATATATGCCTGTGTGTGGCTCTGTTGATGTCAAAAGTAAAATCTAGCTATTATTTCCATGTACATATTTACCATGGGCTTACAGCACACATTTCAAAGAGCTTCCACAAAATTAATCCAGCCCGGTTTTTCTAATCCAGTTTCACACAGCTGCTCAAAATATCCATGACCATACTCAAATCATAAAGTGACCCTATTATTCACTCTGGTCTAACATTGTGAATTCATGATTGATATTTGACCTTCAAATCCACACCCACAACATTTTAATTCAAACAGACAACTCTGTACACTTTGCATGCCATTTAGCATGTTTTGAAGGATATCAGCCACTATGCAAGGCATGGGTCTCTATTGGTATTAGTGGGGTTTTCTTCTTTTTTTTTCTTCCTGCAAGCATAATTATCTAACTTGGCACATGTGTCAGGGCCAATGAGAAGTGGTGCATCAAACCCTTGAATTTGCAATTGGTCGTGATCTGGCATTCATCTTTCGGCAACTTCCTAGCTATGAGTAACTTTCAGTGGAGCTCTGTCAATCTATTTATAGATAGCTTATTATTATTGTTGTTGTTGTTATTATTATTATTATTATTATTATTATTGTTATTGTTATTGTTGTTGTTGTTGTTGTTGTTGTTGTTGTTGTTGTTATAAATCATTTTAATATTGTTATGTTATTTTCATATCATAGAGATTCTGTAGCTACTAAATTAAGGATCCTTGACCCCGATGGTGTTCAAGCCAGAGGAAAAAAAAGGTTCAAACGTGGACTGTACAGAAGCATCGTAAGTTTGTTTATGATACTTTTTGTGTATATTAATGTGAACTCATCCTGTCAAAATCATACACCAAATGACTCAGAGAAATGTTGGGTTTTTTTTGCATCATGGACTTTACACTTTTCACTTAGCTTAGTTTTAGCTCAGTTTGCACAGTTTTTCAAAGCCTTCATATTCAATAAAGTTAAAGTTACACAATATACAGAGTTTAATTTAATTAAATTCATTAAAGGGATTCCTTATAATGAGTTTTCTTCATTTTGTGATATTGAGTCGTTTCACTAAAATTCACACTGGTATTTATTGACAATTATGGCAAGTCTAAATTTTGTTAGGTACATCCTACATCTGATGGGGAAAAGGAACATTATTAACAGGTACTCATAAGTCAACAGGCCAATAGCCGCAGATAAGTCATCAATATGCATCAAGAGAGAAGAAACTGACCTTAATTTTTACAATTTCATAGTTCCTGTGTCTAAACTAAGTTTTTATCTATTTCTATTACATCTTTGCCATGTTAGTGTGTAACTGTTCTAGATGGTGACTTTCTAGCACAATATATGTTTTCTTTGAAGGGTCCCAATCAAGTATGGCACCTGGATGGGTAAGTTCTTCTTTTATATGTATATGTGTGTAGGGGGTATTATTGAGCATTATGGCAGTATTATTGCATTGATAGAATATGTGAAATGGCCAATAATTGGGCATACAATTGCATGTGATTCATATTGTTGTGTGATGATTTGCCATATGAGGTTTTGGTTTCAAAATGGACATTCAGTGGCATTTTCAACAACAATTTATGTTCAGGGGCAGTGTTTAGATGTTCACTAACTTGTCCATTTATAAACAAACCAGTGCAAGATTTGAATCATGTCTCTCCACTTCTTAAGGCTATATGTCAAGTGTCAAGTGGCAACATTGGTGAAGTTATGATCTTATTTGAATGTAAACAGTCAAAATTGTGTAACCGCTGGTTTTGATAATTTAGAAAGATGAGAAAGTGAACATGAGAGCAAGTGTGATCATTAAATTTAGATGCTATATGAGCATCTATTGATCAGATTCAAATACAAAATGATCCCTGTCTGAAAAAAAACTCTGATCACACATATTTATAAACAAACTTGAGCACTGGATGGCTACAACATTACACAACTGAAAAAGATTTCCAAAAAAATTTGACTAGCTTTCACCCTTTTCACATAGCATCATTGGGTTTGCAACCATACATCATTTATATTCTCTTATGCATGTATGATCTGATCTGTATGCCTATTCACAGTTACATATCGTGCAATTATCATGTGTTTTTTGAGTCTTTGTTGTTGGTTTGTTTTGTTTGGTATATAAGTTATTAATGTGATGTATATTTGATCTTCATGACGGTTTTACTGTAGTTTTTTTATTTATATTTTACATCTCGGATGTATTAGCACGTTTGTGCTACTTTTTAAACCGAGTATAAATAAAATAATAATAATAATCCTTGCTTGGTTACCACTGCATTCTTAGTGGGTACAAATGTACATTTCTTTTGGCTTGGCTAATTATTAACTTCAACAAATGACGTATATATATGAATGCAATGTAATGCAGCAATCATTTTTCTGTGCAATCATAAGCAAATTGAGATGAATGTTTTATTTCAATGCATTATTCTTCTATCAATATTTGTAGTTTTACATATGTATGCATGTTTTACACAGGTATATGAGACAATAAATATGGCCCCAATACAACATGGAAGTAGAATTTCAGTCAATTCCACTAATCCAGTGCTACATTATATTAAATGTTACATGCTATGTGACATTGAGGACAGCTAACAAAACACTGACACATATATTGCCAATATATATGCATACTTTTGCTTATTAGTCCCCACAGGGACTTACAGATTTGGTTCCGTCCATCTGTCCTGTGTCATTTCTCACACTTGACTGAAAACTGATTTCTCTCAAACTTGGCACAAGGACAACCTGCTATGGACTACATATGCACATCATCTTCTCTCTTAAATGATCACATCAGAGATATAGAGATATATGTGGTAAAAAAAATGTGTATTTTTGGTGAAAAATGTATAATTCCAAAACTACTGATTAGATTAGTCTGAAAGTTCATGGTGTGATGTTCCCATCAGTATTATGCAAATTAGGGCGAAAACGTGTCTTTTTTGTAAAAAAACTATTATTCATAAACCACTGAACAGATTGAGCTGAAATTTCATATGAATGCATCTAGGGATGTATGGATGAATAAGTATTTATCATGCGATGATACCATGAGTGATACGCAAATTACATGTAAACATTTTCATTTTTGGTCAAAAACTTTACATCTCCAAAAGGACTTGGTCATTGAGTGTGAAACTTGGTGAGATGTTATTCTGCATATATTTGACAAAATCATGACAATGCCTTTAGCAACAAATATGGCAGCATATTTTGGTGAAATAACAATATCATCTGGTGGGCAATTGAATAAACATTCAAAAAAGGTATGCAAATACCCTATTAACCATGAATAGCAGTGGGGACTGTGTCACTATCAGCGACTTGTTTCACATTATTTCTAATTTGTTATGATTATGTTACTGTATTTCACCAGATCAATAGTAACTGTTTCATTTGTATTTTATTATACCTTCTCTTGTTTTACAGGTATGATAAATTGAAACCATATGGCATTTGTATTAGTGGCTGTATTGATGGGTATGTATTAGAGGTATTACTGGCTGTATTAATGGGTATATGCTATGGGACATAGCACATGCATTTTTTAAAAATTCAGAAATTCAGAAATGTGGATTTTTGGTCAAAACATGTGTTTTTTGTTTTAAAAAAACCCCACTTAACTCCAAAACTACAGATTCAGTTGGCATGAAATTTGGTGGGAATATACTTATGGGTGAGGTAATTGGGATCTGTTCATGATATCTTGATTTTCCCATTGATATGCAAATTAGGGCTAAAAATGTGTCTTATTGTTGAAAAAATGTATAATCCCTAAACTGCTCGTCAGATTAGGCTGAAGTTTGTGTGGAACATTCTACTGGGTGTTTTTACAAAGCATGGTTCATGGTATGATTGTCCAGTCAGTCATATGCAAATTAGGACTAAAAATGAATATGTTTGATAAAAATCTATTATTCCAAAACCCCTAAACAGATTGAAGAGAAAGTTAATAGTAATGCAACCAGGGATGTATGGATGAAGAAATATTAAGCATACAATGATACCATGAGTGATATTCAAATTAGGTGTAAAAATGTTCATTTTTTGTTTAAAAAAATTACATATCCAGAAGTACTTGGTTAGTGAATCTGATACTTGGAGAAACGTTTCTGAAAGTGTTATTCTGCAGATTTTCTTCAAATAATTTGACGAAAAATGCCCTAGCAACCATGACCACGCCCTTATCAACAAACTAATTGCAGTATATTTTGGCTAAATAATAACATTATCTGATGGGGTATTGAGGATATATTCAAAAAAGGTATGCAAATACTGTATCAACCATGACGACTCACATAGCAACAGCCAATCAGTGTTGTATTTCACAAAAATAAAAAAGGGAATTCTTAGACAACTGAACAAACTTTCAAAATGTGTATGCCTAGCAGCCATGACCACTCATAGCAACTAGAAAATGGGAGTACATTCTTGTTTCGTGTACACTGCAGAGCAGGCCAGCATTTGGATATGAGTGGACCCATTTCTCTTAAACTTGGTACAAGAACAACACACTATGGCATACATGTGCTAATATGACCACCAGACGGCCATTTGGATATGATTTTTTCATATACAGCGCCCGCATTTGAATATTAGTGGACTGATTTCTCTTGAACAACACTGGCATACATTCTTACCTATGACAGGGCAAATATGTGCTATTCACAGTAACATCTCAGTGTAACCCAAGCTTTCACCACAGTCACCTCATCAGTTCACTGGGAAAAACAGTGCAATAATTGCCCCATTTCACTTTGTTAACACTATGTCTTCAATATCTAGATTTCTGTGCCAGAAATATTGATTGGCTACCCACACTCACTTGTGGGATTGCTTCACCGACAATGACTTGTTTGACAAGGAACAATATGTAGAACTTACTAGAAGAAAACATCTTTGTTGTGGTAATACAAAAATTGAATAATGCATTCCAAGAGCACTCATGTCAATTTGTAAATAGTATATATTGTTTGATGTGATGTCTTCCCTTTTATAGCTACTCAAGGAAAATTATGTGGGTAAAAGCTGCAAGTACCAATAACAATCCAGCAGTTATTGCACACTATTACCTGGCTTGTATTAAAGAAGTGAATGGTGAGTAGAGTCTGAAATGAAATCAAATAGTTGTAGAGATGTTATTTAGAGAGTAGTTAGAGAGTCTGTTTGTCTTGCATTGCAGAGCTTTCATAGGTGAGTTTGATATTAAAAGACCATGTGATTAAATACAGACATGTGTTATTAAAAGTCCAACTTTTGCTTTGCAAAGATTGGCACTGATGAAAACTGTATTTGACGGTTAAAAAATAAATTACAGATATGTGACAAGAGTAACAAAAGCATCAAGTAACTGCTACAGCATTTGATCTCATTAACCATGTACACAACTGATGCTTGGACAGCATTTGAGCATCAGATTTGGGTTGGAATACACATGATATAATATTTATATGTCACACTTGTATGCAAAGATGCTGATCAAATGCAATTGCTGTGATCTTGGCACTTTTCATTGTACATGAAATGATATATTGTTTGGCTAAAATGTGTGATTCCTATATTATCTGATATTACTAGGATGTCCACTGCAAATGCGTGCAGATCCAGGCACAGAAAATGAAACTGTTGCTGCTATGCAAATGTATATACGACAACTCGGTAATGATCCTCATTCAGGAGAGCGTTCTTTCATTTATGGAAAGTCCTGTGCCAATCAGGTAGGACAACGATTTCAATCAGTGTGGCATTTATTAGTACTGTACTCAATTGCATTATAGCCCATGGTCATTACAAGGCCCAACACCACAAGGCCCACCACTTTTGCTTGGGGGAGGGTTATGTTAATAGAAAGTTCTTATCAGTGTCCAAACGGTCCTGGAATTTCATTTTACTTAAAGTGTACACACAATGGCTAATGGGTTGGTCAATCTAACTGGGGAATTTAATGATTCTGAAGTAGTACTGGCGTTGTTCCGCAAAGGCCCTGCCAGTTCTATCGATATTGTTATTGAAAGGGAACAGGTTCAAATGAGGATAAGTAAACTGTGTGTAGCAATTTCACCATAGATGATTATGATATTACATATTTTGAGACATATGTAGTGACAAATTTGTTGAAAGTGTTGATGTCGATAAATTTTAATATTTATTGAACCAAACCTGAAAAGGCATAAATAAAGCAGTGATTTGTTTTGTTGAGTGGAGATCTCAGTGTATGAAAATTAGTGCAATAATACTACAATGTGCAAGGGTTTCTGTCATTTCACCGAGGTACCTCCCCTTTCAAAGTTTTCAGATTACTGATGACCTCTTTTATATTTGACTTCCTACCTCAAATTTTCATCACATACACTACTTCCCAATTGTCTATTTTTTCACAAAGCAAAGATTTTGACCTTTTTGTTCCACCATACAACAAAAGGTCAATTATAACAATCTTTCAATTTTATAGAGAATTGAAGCATTCTGGTCGTACCTATTGAGAGCTTGGACAGAGTGGTGGCGGCAGCACTTTTCAGGCTTGGTACATGAAGGTCTCTTTGTTAACAGAAGTCAAATACACAAGTAAGTTTATTCCTCTTGAAGGTCAATCCTTACTGCCAGGCAATACACATTCACAAAATAACCAATTGTTTCGATCATCTCAATGTACGGAAAGCAATGCAAGTTTCATGAAGATTTCCTGTGCAACTTCCCTAGGCAGTTCTATCTACCATTTTAACAGTAGTTTTGTTCCATAAGTTAATCCAATATGTGCATGTCAATATAATTGTTCCATAAGTTAATCCAATATGTGCATGTCAATATAATTGTACCACATCTGCTCTGTTACAGGTGTCTAATTCGCCACTGTTATTTGCCCGTCATCCAAACAGAACTCGATGACATTATTTCCGAATGGAATGACCACTCTATCCGTAGACAATCACAACTTGCGGTGCCATGTGGGAGACCAAATTTATTATACTATTGCCCCGAGTTGTCAGGTAATTTGTGGGCAAACATACAATCCAGATAACACATAGTTTATCAAAAATTGTATCCTTCCTCAAATTGGACGAACACTATGATATGCCAATCCAAATAAACTTTTATCACAAACTATTCTATCATTACATAAAACAACATAGTAAAAGCAATGGTTGTACACGTATGTGAATTTTTCATTATTTGCCCATTTAAGTAGTTCTAAAAAGACAATAAAAACTTATTTTATGTGTTATCAGAATTCCATGGTTGTGTTTTATACAAGAATCTTTCTTATGTTTGCAGGTGGTGTAGATTGCCTACAGGAAATACCATTCAACATTGACGAGTTGGACGATTACACATGTCTACCAAATTATGTGGGGGATAGTGAGGTTGAGGTGTATCTGGATGACATTATGAAAGAGGATAAACTTTTGCCAGCCAGGAGTCCTGCAGAAGCTCAATTGTTGTATGAAAGAATTTTAGAAAGATTGGTACCCCATCTATAAATTGTAACAATGCACTTAGTATGCTTAAGGGAGAAATAATCACTTTACAAATGCCAGTTGATGTTCATAAACAATAAAAATGACTTCAGCAGAAAATGTTGCAGAACATGACAGTAATTTGTAACTCATTTATGTCCACTATATGTAATACCAATTTTATGTCCTTGAATGATTGAAATTATGTATTGATGATGTATCAATTTGAGACTACCAATAGTTTGAGATTGAAAGATAGTCAGTATGCAGACAGAGTATCGAGGATAGACTTCATGTGTTATCATCAGAATGTTGAAACAACTATTCCAACATTGGTTACAGTCAGTATATATGAAAGTTATCATGAAATTGATATTTGTGTAAAATGAAAGGACTATGATGTTGTGATTATTGGTAACAGGACATACGCCTCCAGACAAACAACCCGTAGGACAAATGCCCCAATCACGCCTACAAATACACATACACTTTCATTTCAAACATGCCGACAAAGACTGAAATATTGATAATGAAATGAAATTTATAAAAAAAAGTGCAATAAACATGGGATTTGATTTCTAAATAAAGCAGTTATTAACTCATAAACAGGACCACTTTGAACCTATCCTCGTATGTAATTATCCCACCAGAGGCCGGGGGCATTTTTTCCGGATTGTCCTAGAACTGTCAATATTAAAGAGAAAAACATACAAGAATAGAGAAATGTATCAAGTGTTGAAAATACTTTTATTTCACTTCTTCTTTTGGAAACAACACATAACTTCAATGAAAGATAATAAATATAATTTTGAAATAACCTGTTCATGTGACTATGGAGGCTTGACTATGGCTTACAAACACTGGTCAAATAGACGTTCTCTCAACCAGACGCTGAAGTGTTTTTACTTGAAGTACATCACAAACACAAAAAAACAAAGGAAAGAGTTATAAACAAAACCATCCCACATTGCAGCAAGTACATGTTTGATGTTGTAGTCAACACCCAACAAGCACAATAACCTGAAAGTTGTTAACACAGACACACAGTAAAAAGCTGCGTGACACCTATAGCAGTACCGGCACCTGTAAGTTCACTTGTGCTGAAAAACATTTCTGTTTCCTAATTGAAAAAAAAGGTGTTTGTAATCACAATATGCTGGTTTATGTTTAGACATAAAGGTACATTCAAATGAAAGTGAAAGGCACTGCAATTGTACTGCATAATCAATGACAACCTATGCAAAATGCAGTGTTGCATGTATAACGGCTGTATCTTTATGTTTGTAGCAGTATTGCCAATGGTACTGGAAAAACATGTTCTATTTTTCCAAAAATCCTAACTAGTAATTATAATTTCTTCTTTGTCTGGCCATAGTATACTATAGTTATCTCTGACAATATCTGTTACTATAGCTATCTCTGACAATATGTGTTACTATAGTAATCTCTGACAATATGTGTTACTATAGTAATCTCTGACAATATGTGTTACTATAGTAATCTCTGACAATATCTGTTACTATAGTAATCTCTGACAATATCTGTTACTATAGTTATATCTGACAATACCTGTTACTATAGTTATCTCTGACAATATCTGTTACTATAGCTATCTCTGACAATATCTGTTACTATAGTTATCTCTGACAATATGTGTTACTATAGTAATCTCTGACAATATGTGTTACTATAGTTATCTCTGACAATACCTGTTACTATAGTAATCTCTGACAATATGTGTTACTATAGTTATCTCTGACAATATGTGTTACTATAGTTATCTCTGACAATATGTGTTACTATAGTTATCTCTGACAATACCTGTTACTATAGTAATCTCTGACAATATATGTTACTATATTTATCTCTGACAATATCTGTTACTATAGTTATCTCTGACAATATGTGTTACTATAGTTATCTCTGACAATACCTGTTACTATAGTTATATCTGACAATACCTGTTACTATAGTTATATCTGACAATACCTGTTACTATAGTTATCTCTGACAATATGTGTTACTATAGTAATCTCTGACAATATGTGTTACTATAGTTATCTCTGACAATGTGTTACTATAGTTATATCTGACAATATGTGTTACTATAGTTATCTCTGACAATATGTGTTACTATAGTTATCTCTGACAATATCTGTTACTATAGTTATCTCTGACAATACCTGTTACTATAGTTATATCTGACAATACCTGTTACTATAGTTATATCTGACAATACCTGTTACTATAGTTATATCTGACAATACCTGTTACTATAGTAATCTCTGACAATATATGTTACTATAGTTATCTCTGACAATATGTGTTACTATAGTTATCTCTGACAATATGTGTTACTATAGTTATCTCTGACAATACCTGTTACTATAGTTATATCTGACAATACCTGTTACTATATAGTTATCTCTGACAATACCTGTTACTATAGTTATCTCTGACAATACCTGTTACTATAGTAATCTCTGACAATATGTGTTACTATAGTTATCTCTGACAATGTGTTACTATAGTTATATCTGACAATATGTGTTACTATAGTTATCTCTGACAATATGTGTTACTATAGTTATCTCTGACAATATCTGTTACTATAGTTATCTCTGACAATACCTGTTACTATAGTTATATCTGACAATACCTGTTACTATAGTTATATCTGACAATACCTGTTACTATAGTAATCTCTGACAATATGTGTTACTATAGTTATCTCTGACAATATGTGTTACTATAGTTATCTCTGACAATATGTGTTACTATAGTTATATCTGACAATACCTGTTACTATAGTAATCTCTGACAATATGTGTTACTATAGTTATCTCTGACAATATGTGTTACTATAGTTATCTCTGACAATACCTGTTACTATAGTTATATCTGACAATACCTGTTACTATAGTAATCTCTGACAATATGTGTTACTATAGTTATCTCTGACAATACCTGTTACTATAGTAATCTCTGACAATATGTGTTACTATAGTTATCTCTGACAATATGTGTTACTATAGTTATCTCTGACAATACCTGTTACTATAGTTATATCTGACAATACCTGTTACTATAGTAATCTCTGACAATATGTGTTACTATAGTTATCTCTGACAATACCTGTTACTATAGTAATCTCTGACAATATGTGTTACTATAGTAATCTCTGACAATATATGTTACTATAGTTATCTCTGACAATATGTGTTACTATAGTAATCTCTGACAATATGTGTTACTATAGTTATCTCTGACAATGTGTTACTATAGTTATATCTGACAATATGTGTTACTATAGTTATCTCTGACAATATGTGTTACTATAGTTATCTCTGACAATATGTGTTACTATAGTTATATCTGACAATACCTGTTACTATAGTAATCTCTGACAATATATGTTACTATAGTTATCTCTGACAATATCTGTTACTATAGTTATCTCTGACAATATGTGTTACTATAGTTATCTCTGACAATACCTGTTACTATAGTTATATCTGACAATACCTGTTACTATAGTTATATCTGACAATACCTGTTACTATAGTTATCTCTGACAATATGTGTTACTATAGTAATCTCTGACAATATGTGTTACTATAGTTATCTCTGACAATGTGTTACTATAGTTATATCTGACAATATGTGTTACTATAGTTATCTCTGACAATATGTGTTACTATAGTTATCTCTGACAATATCTGTTACTATAGTTATCTCTGACAATATGTGTTACTATAGTTATCTCTGACAATATGTGTTACTACAGTTATCTCTGACAATATATGTTACTATAGTTATCTCTGACAATATCTGTTACTATAGTTATCTCTGACAATATCTGTTACTATAGTTATCTCTGACAATACCTGTTAATATAGCTATCTTTGAGTGACAATACCTGTTACTGTAACTATAGCTATCTCTGACAATATCTGTTATATTAATATACCTAGAGATAATGCTGTCCCATGATTCGCTAGAATCAGTCACATGATAGAAAAATATAATGACTATTTCCCTAGGGGAGTAGTTCCAAAAACTATCACATGGTCACGTGACCACCGAGAGTTCACAGCAGGTCAAAATGGCAGCTTCTGATGATGTTGTCTGCCACCGCGAGTTCACAGCATGAGGTATATTATAAAACCCATATTGTCTGGCCTATAGCACCCGTTCATTACCCCCCTCGTGACTGTGAGTAACTAGAATCGCAAGCTATTTCCCTCGGCCTTCAGTCTCAGGAAATAGCATGTGATTCTGGTAACTCAGTCCCTCGGGTGTAATAAACGGGTGCTACAGCCCTCATGGCCAGGCAATATGTGTCCACTATAGTTATCTCTGACAATACCTGTTACTATACTTATCAATGACCATGGTGGCATTGCTAGTGCAATTTACTTCCTAAAATTATGTTTTATGTGATTGATGAAACAACAAACAATGGCAACAAAAAAACTATAAGAAACAATCGACCTGAGGGAGGAGTGAAGACAAGGTTCATCCTGTCCCAAGTCTCCAAGTGTTGCCAACTGGGGACTCAGAATCACAACACAACACATGACCTGGTAATTTACCCAGCAAGTTATATTTTGCCAAAACCCTGCGAATTTAGGATTGCCGTTGTCAGGAGGGTTGCTAAGTCTTCTGGTGGACACCCTCTTGGCAACCACAACCGTAGATCACACGTCGAAGAAGATGGATATCTTGTAATGTTCTCTTCCATACCATAGAAATCTATGGTAATTTGTTTGTCAAACCCAAGTGGAGGAACACGATCAGCTCCCGTCATGAAGATCAATAGATCTTCAATACCAATTTCATGTTGATTCTCTGGATGTAAAAAACAAACAAAAGAACACAAGATTATAACAAAAAAAAACAGAAAAGGGAAAGGAATCTTAGTATCTTTTTTCATCTTATCCCCCATTTCACTTCTTTAACTTTACAAACAATTTACTATAATCAGCTGTTAATGACGACGAACCTTAAAGTATGATATGGTATTAATATTAAAACAACCTATAAACTTGTAGTCAAAATTACACTTTTTACCTCCTTTTTATGATAAATACCTACTGTTTCATGACAATCGGTAGTTATATGTGTAAGTGAAGTTTCTGTCTACTTATATTTCCATACTGAAAAGCCAAAACTAATGAGATACTCTAATTTTAGCAAGTGTCCATGTATTTCAAACAGGACAGAAAATTGAGTTATTACAACGGGGGTTGTACCTTCTAGCTCTTCAATATATATCTCGAAGCTGTACACTGTTGCTTCCTCTTTGATTTTTCGGTTGCCACCCTCTTCACTGTAGGCAACAGTGTACAGCTCCTTGAATTCTGCTCTCTTCACTTTCTCCCCAGCAGACACAAAGAGAGGCATGAACTGCCTTGGATTACTTTTCATAAGTTTGTGGAGCTGCCCAACATCATCCAAACCTTGGGAGAACTGATTTACAGCAGCAGAGGTTCTATCGTAGAAAATATATTTATAGTGTAAGTGAACATGAACAACGGTCAGTAAAATTCAACTGTTTAATAATTTGGATAATAAACAATAAATTGAGATAGGCAAACAGGTTAGAGTTATGCTGACAGTTAGAACACATATTCTGGGTTGTTCGTTTATTCCTTTCCATTCATCTAGAGTGTCACAGTTTCATGGTCAACATTCAAATGCAAGGTACAATTGTACAACCGTCACTGTGGCATTGCTCAGCCTGTACATGCAGATGTTGTATGACGTTTAGATATCCACATCAAGTGCTGACAAATAATCTTGTGTTGCATTTTTAACAATTCTGAGTAAATCTGAATAGTATGTTTTGTAAGTTTCGATGTTAATGGTCTTTGAATTTGTTACCCTCTGAACTATATGTCGTACAATTTCAAAAACTGGCAGACGATACAGACTAGTAGTTTACTTACCTGATCAACACCAACTGCTTAAGTAGCAGATTTAAAACTACCCCTTTCTGCTCCAACTTAGTTAAATAAATATCTGAGTAGCCAACATCGGCTACCCAGTCACCGTGTGCAAAAATAAAAGACTGCATGTGTTCTTCGGAACCGCAATTCTGCAACTAAAGAGTTTTCATGTATTCAATCAACAAGTCAATGAATCAGCCATAATAGGTCTTTCATATAACAATGAAAACAAGCACAGTTTGCAAAGTTCTCCTAAATGAATGGACTTGCCACAATTGAACATAAACTAAAGGTATAGATTGAAGTGTTTTAGAACTTTGCATACAGCAGTTATTACAGGCATCTTCAAAATTCGAACTCTGTGTAAATCAATAATTGAATGTACATCTCATTTCTTCCCATACCTCTTCTAATTTTTCTCTAGTATTTGCATCTTGGAGGAGATCCAGAGTTAGATTTGTTGTCGTCATACCAACTAGGTGTTCATACACAGGCTTTGCCAAACAGGCAAGGCCTGGTCCTCCATTCAGAATTGACATCGCGGTCAATTTCCCTGCTTTTCGATACATTTTATCTTCCAATAATTGGATATCCATCGAAAATACTTTGGCATTTTCGTTTCCTTCAAAAACACCCATATTTCTTCCAACTTCCATCATCAATAACCTGCCAAATGAAATAGTGATAGTTTGTCATTGAACTTGTATTCTTTGTTGTTGTTTCACACTACTTAGTCCCCGCCAGACAAAGTCTGGGACAGGGACTTATAGATTGAGCTCTGCCTGTCCGGATTCATGTCTCAAACAGGACTGAACTGATTTCTCTCAAACTTAGAATGGGATACATATGCACATGAAATTTTTTTTTGAAAATGATAGCATCAGAGACAGATTTATAGTCAAAAAATGTGATTTTGGTAAAAAAAACACTTCAATCAGAAACACTTTAAAAAGTATGCAAATATGACTAGCAACCATGACAATTAGAGTATATTCTTGTCGAATAAAGATATCATCTTACAGGTACATTAATTTTGTAATGTAATTTTTCCATGTACACAGCCAGAATTTGGACATTAGTGAACTGATTTATCATGAACAACACACTATGGCATACATTACTTACACAACACATGTATGTTAGAGCAAATATGTACCATTCACATAACCCAAGCTTTCACTACAATCACCTCATCCTTTCACTGAAAAAACGGTGCAATAATTGCCCCATTGCACTTCATTAAAACTATGGCCCAAATGTTAAAAAGATTTTCTGTTCCAAACAAATTGATTGCCCACCCACAGTCACTAGCGGGGACTGTGTCATCAGCAATTACTTGTTGTTTTGTAACAGTTAGAAGATAAATCAAATTGCAGTTTACTTGACATTCTACAGTACTCAAGAATAGTAGAAACTCAGTTGTACATAATTTATTGGAAAGGAAGTCAATCGTCTAGAAAACACTCAAAAAGTTGATGACAGTACTTCCTGGTCCTGTTTATTCCTTAACATAACAATAATGTCATTAAGTTGATTAGATTAAGAAAAAGAACAGTAAAGTAACTACAATTACCTCAGCAACTCTCTGCGTGGTCCCCCAAAGTCTTCTGCATCCTCACCACTGAACTCGACTCTTAGAGGATTGCTGATGTTGAATGACGGCTTGTTGACATACCTCAGCATACTGGGAAGTAGCTTGGCTCTCCAAATTATAACAGTACTTGTTATTTTGCCAATAGTTGTATCAATATAATCCTGTAACAACACTCTGATGTCCTTCTCACAACTGTTTAGAATGATTTACAATATGAAAAAATTATTATACTATTTATAATAGGTACATAAGAACAAAGCAAAGAAGGTTATGAGAGTAGTATAAATGTATGTGATAACTGGTAACTGATAACACATTTTTAGTTTTCATTTTAATTTATAGTTTAATTTATGGTGTAGTACAGGCAATACATAAAGGGGAATACAAAGCTAGGAAATAAGGTTTTAGTAAAGATTAAGTCTGGATAACTCTTTTCTTGTGCATGTGACTTTCTCTCCACTCAACCACCAAGAATGACGATTGAGCCTTGCTGCTGAGCTCCTACATAGTGGCAGTTCAATATACTGTGAACCTGGAATGTCCCAACATGCATCAGAAAATGTAAACAATTAACAATTAGTTCCTAGTGTGACACTGCATTGGGCATGGCAGACAATGTAGTTGATCATCAATTGTTCATCTTTTCCACTGTATGCTGGGACATTGCATATCTGCAGACTTGCTCTTCCTTCTATAGTCGTGTGGTAAGAGCATGACATAAACAAAAGAAATGAGTACTCTGCCATTCAAGCTTACAGAAAATGCTTCTATATCTAAGACTTGTGTTGCCCCCAAAAGACATCATGATTGTGGTATAAAGATCACTGTAGCACAACATTTACCTAAGATATATATTGAAGATTACCAAATATTTACAAACAAATAATTAATCATAATGCCATGCAAAATTCTTCATTTACCCATAGGAACTGTATTATCAGTTCAGTTGAGCATATTACATGACTAAAAAAATACATCACCTGGAACTTGGTTGCTGAAGATCTGACACAACTGTATTGTCACCATCCATACATATATCTGTTTCTTTTGCCTCATCTTCACTCTCGTGCAATAGCATTGAATACTGTGAGTACACTGACCTGCAATAAGATTAGCATTTTTTACAATGGACATGTGCAGTTCAAAGGACCAAAACGTTCTTATTATACAATAACAGTAACAACATTACTGTGTAACAATATTGTTTTAGTTTTTAAACATTGCCTGATGACACACATTCACTGGTAATTTTGGACTTACACCATACCCTATGTATAACATTTAACCCAGACTTGCCTGCAAAATGTTAAGTATCAATTCTTTTATGATGACTAACTAAACTATTTTGTCACCAGAACAGATGAAATAATTCCGTGCTAGAAATAATATCAATGGTACCTGGAATTGAACACTAGGGAATTGAAAATGTAAACATCAGTTTTAATTTCAAGCTAAGCTATATGTGATATATAATTTGTTGCATTCATAGATCCAGTAAATACCACAGGGTGACATCGAAGTATAGAACAACAAAATGTCATATTGAATATTTAACACTTAGTCACATGCAGCTGCAAATACATTGATATTAATTCTCGCAAAGACAGGAAATTTAAAAGTATGCGACAAACTCTGAGGTAATACAATAAATACAGATTCAGTGTAACCTTTATCATGCAGGTCAAATAATCCAGTGACTGGGATGTACCCCTAAGGAGAGAAGGACAATGTTGGTCCACATACTTACTCAGCGATTGTATTCTTATGTGGCTGGCTGCTATATGCACTCTGGTGCTTCATTCTGAAATGTTCAAATTTTGTAAGTGTGACGTATTCAGAACATAATAAATCAAAAATATGTATAAATGTTGATTCAGCAAGAACATACTGGGTGTAGCAATGGTACAGGAACATGATCTTGAGTAAGAAGTGTTTGTGTTTGCGATTGAGTATATATATATGTGTGTGTGTGTAAACATCGCATGTCACGATCCCTTACAGACACTTTACTTGCCCAGTGTAAACTTATGCCTCCTATAAGATTAGATACTTATTGATAACCCATCAATATGATTTCAGCGACAGATCAAAGCCAGTGTTACAAGACATGCTATATACATGGTCATGTTACTAGATATATTTGAGTACACTTTTTGAATGTTCGTTCACTTGTCTATATACCCCCAATGTCAGCTTTGTAGTATATGTGATCATTTGCCTGTTGCTATGGGTGCGGTCTTGTTCCCAGGTATGTTTACATTCATTTTTGAACGTTTATTTGTTTATGTATTGTTCCCTGTTATCTTTGCAATATATATGATCATTTGGCTGTTGGTATGGGTGTGGCCTTGTTACTATGCATATTTACATATTTACATATTTTTCAGAAAGTCTTATTCACTTATCTAAGAATCTTGTTAACTATAGGAAATACATTTGGCTGTTGCCATGGGTGTGGTCATTGTTACTAGGGTATTTGCATACACTTTGTGAATGTGTGCTCACTTGCTTACCAGATGATGTAGTTATTTCGCCAAAATATACTGCAATTTAGTTGTTGCTATGGTCGAGGCCATTGCTTGGGCCAATTTTGTCAATAGTTTTGAAGAAAATTTGTAAAAAATTAATGAACGTAGTAACATTAACAGTACAGTAACTATATAAAATGGATCACATTGTTTCTGAAACAAGTACTTATACTTACACTACTTCACTACTTGCACATTTCTGTGGTATACCTTTACTGGTACTGGGAACACCAATTTTACTGAAACAGAATAAGTTTGAAAAACATATTGTACATGTACATGGTTTTACAAAGACAGCGACGTCAACTGTATGTGTTTAACTGGCATCAATCCAAAACAGGAAAAGCATAACATGATGGTAGAAAAACATGTGCTTGAATAGATTACACAATTGCATTAGTGATGGTACTATGGAACTCTCTTAGCTGTAACTGAGAGTTTCACACACAATGTGATCATCAGACAACATCCGAGTTCTCTGATGATCACATGTGTGAAACATTAAAGCATGAATTACAACCAAGCAAGCGTTCCAGACTACAATCACTATTACACTTTGCCACAGCAGTATATCCACATGTAGTAATATCTTAGCAGATTGGTATTCATCGAGTTATATATATATACAACACATAAATAGGGCCTGTGTGACGTACAACTGGACAGATCCAAAATCTGTATATCACAGTTTGACATCAATTCCCCCCCCCCCCCCAGTTGCCATGGAATTTGTTTAAAAAACAAATGTCTAGCATGATAGCGGTGTACATCCAAACATCAAAGTGGCATCATCACCTAGTTGACCAGCCAAACACCATCGAGTTACAGTGATTCAAGCCAATCACAGTAAACATTTTGTGTTTTCAACATTGAATTAAAAAGTATACAAGAGTTATCTCCATAATTTAACGTTGTCTTCAAATTTTGGTTCGATGATGTTCATCTGTTGGTCTGTTGCTGTTCATGGCATTATTATAAAGGAGTTTCTGTGGCGGTTGTTTTCATATTACGTGGTGCAGGTGATATGCATTTGAATGAACGTGAATGTACCAGCTTTGTAGGAATGGCTTTAAGAATGACCGAGCAAAGTTTTCAGTGGCATGACACCGAAGTGTTCTAGCTTTCATCTCCTTCCACAAGTTTTACTGTTTAAGAGGAGATATTCAAAACAGTCAATATAAACATCACAAAATATAATATATGTTTGTGTGTGTGTGTGTGTGTGTGTGTGTGTGTGTGTGTGTGTGTGTGTGTGAGAGTATAAGTATGGATGAAACAATCTTTATATCCTTCATGGATTACTTTTCTTAGACAGAAAAGAAATAAAGTAATACTCACACATACGGCAAAGTATCATTTAAAGGTGACGAGGAGAATTGATTAAAAGTGACCTCATCATCTGAGGATCCTTCTGAAATACATATCGGCTCTGTTTTGATTTTCTTTTTTGATTTCCCCTGCAAGAAACCACAAATATTTCATGCAAATCAATGCATTGCTTGTCAAATCTTTAAGACCTTTTCAGAGTCATGTATGCATCAGGGTAATGGAAACATGCTATATTAAATCATGATTGCAGCAGGGTTTTTTAAAATGCAAGTTGTATTCTGCCTTGAGGGTAAATTCCAAACAGTCTCTTGTGTTTTATCACTAGTATATACACAGGTAGCCTGGTATGCACATCAGAAATTTTGTCTTATTCTTTGTACAAGCTAAACAGTTTCAGGGGTTCCCCTTTAAGTCTTGAACTCATTTTGCTGCTAGTACTAGTTGGTTTATTTATTATTGCATTGACATTGGATTATATGCCCAAGGTGCAAGGTTATGATCAGCATTATGCATAATTCCAGGTTGATTTCAGTTAATAGGGTCAATTTCAGTCCATACCATAGTGAACAGGCTGCTATATCATCGCAAATTTCTATATCTGCAATTCTGAATCTGGCAGAACGACCAGCTGTATGCTTTTGAAATCAAGTCATCATTGATGACACACTCCCTGCAAGTGACTGTGGGTCACCAATTACAATGTTTGGAACTTAATTTGGACTTACCCTGGTTTCCACTGGTCTTGTGCCAATAATTTCTTGGTACTCTGAAAGAAAGTAATATGAAAGTATGAAACGGGCATAAAAGGTCTAGTATGTCACATGTGCTGCATCTACATATTTTAAAATATCATAATTTCTACTAGCATCTATCTCACATCATTCACAATATTCCGCAATTGTAAATATGAACCGTATTACAGTAAAGACATCTAAAATGGTTAAGTTTTATGTTTGTTTTCCTATTTGGGTAGGAGTATTTTTTCAGATATCATCATAGACATGCAGATCTGTGGAAATGTTGTTGAGACAGTGAAAAACTACATGATTCACATGACTACATGTTCACAAAATTTCATTCTAAAGTAAGTATCATGCAGTAAATTTAAAGTTCAATTTTGTAGTAGACCCATAGAAGTACAAACCACAATGTAAGGCAGTAATGAAGTACATGTAGCATGAGATGAACCTTAAAACTACAGGCAAACCATGCCTGTATTTTTCCACATCTGGCGGCTCAGCTCACTTATGATGTCTTTACTTATGGTGTCTTTCCAAAAACCTTGATTTGTATTGTGCCTTTAATGCTGAAGTTGGGGTATAGACTATAGACAAGCTGAATGTAACACAGATTTAGCTATTTGACTTTCACAACATCTTCTGAAATCAAAAATAACTATTCAATGATGCAATGAAACCCACTTTCAATAATAGTGTCAGCATTCACAATCTGGTATGTCCATGTTTCACTGTGAGCCAGATAATAAATATTGAATGTACAATAATCTGTCCCATTCAATCTAAACTGTATCCAGGTATCAACAAACCAGAATCTATGAAGATTTGTTCATAGACTCTGTAAATAGTGTTCCTGGGTTTAAAACAGTGTATTCATGCACACAGTAGTGATTTACAAAGCATGACTATTTTGCTGCACATTGACACAAACAGTTCACCATATTCATACAGCACATGATAAATTAGGAGCTTTCCTTTTGATAAGTAACAAGTCTCTCACTGTGATTTGATTAAGCCTGTACTGTCACTGATTGCCAGTATACAAAACTGTAAGTATCTGACAGCAACAAGTTTAATGAATTAGTCTCAATTAAAATCAACACTTACCATGGTGTGTCTTTCTATCACACAGATAGAAAATCATCTTTGAATAATTTGTTTGCACTTTGTTCTTATATTTCAACAAAGTGAATGGTTCATTGCTTCCAGGGATTGTTATCACTTCTGACATATCTCTGTACAGTAGAATCACATCATCAAGTGTCAATCGTTGATTTTGGCTGAGTTGCTCTTCGACAGCAGCCTGTTTTAGTTGTTCAGCATTAGCTGCAGGACATACATAATAAAATAATCAAGTCATCATCGATGGCGTAGTCCCTAATAGTGACTATGGGTTGGCAGTTAATCTATTGTGAATAGGAAATTTTGATCTTGAAGACATAGTTTGATCAAAGTGCAATGTGGCAATTATTGCACTGTTTTTCCCAGTGAAGATATAAGGTGACTGTGGTGAAAGCTTAATGGGTAACACAGTACGTGATGTTATTGTGAATAGCACATTTTTTGCTCTGTCATATGTAAGACTATATGCCACAGTGTGTTGTTCAAGAGAAATCGGTCCACTAATGTCCAAATGCTGGCTCTGTACAGGAAAAATTAATAACCAAATGGCCGTCTGGTGGTCATAATAACAAATCACTACATGACACAGTCCCCCCCCCCCCCTGCAGGCATTATTGACTATTATATTATAGCATTACCAATTCCAGTGAATTTTGTGACGTCATCGCTGTACATTATTACTGATAATGTACTCCGTTATTGGGCATCACGGCCCCGGAACGAGCATAACAATACAAGCTTATTTGTTCTGTTTCTTCATACGACTAGGTATTTTTTCGAAATGTATGTTGTTACTTATGATTGTCATTTCCACTGTTTAAAAATACAACGCATTCATGAAACAAATTTGTGTTCACAGCAGTTCATTGAAGTGTATATGTGTGTGTACGTGTACGTACGTGTGTCGCTATGATTAGTATTCAGCTTCCGGGCCGAACATGGCAGACGATGTTCAGCGCTGTGTATATTATACGTTGTTTTGCGTTTCTCGGTCTACAAATTCACTGGAATTGGCAAAACTATAAAATAATAACAATAATGTATGCCCTCCCAGTCCATAATGGACGAAAGCAAACTTTGCACTCCATAATGGGCTCGGCTGTCGCCTCGCCCATTATGTCGTTCAAAGTTTGCTTTCGTCCATTATGGGCTGGGAGGGCGTACATTATTGTTTAAATAGTGGTGATTATCACTGCCACTTAATAAAGGGCATGGAATTGCCATGTTTATGAAAAATTCTTATCTTTAATGCATGTAACATGTTACTGAACAGTATCAAAAATAATGTCTGTGTAATGACTTTGTACATATTAAGATCATAACAAACTGGCTACCTAGTAACCATTTTAGACTGTATCACAATAGAAATAGAACAGCAAATGCTTGCATTGTGGCAAGTGATTGCTACTGATGTGAAAAGGGAACTTTGACATTTGGTGGTCATGTTACTTCTGGTGTCTAGTTGAAAAATCGTTCAAATTAAAATGATTGCACCAGAGATTTTGGTAAAAAGCTTAAACTCCAAAACTACCTGGAAGATTGGCATGAAATTTGGCAAGAACATCCTTAGGAATGAATTAATGTTTGATAGGGATATTTGCATATATTTTTTAATGTTTACTTAATTGCCTACAAGATGATATCATTATTTGACCAAAATGTATTCCCATTTTGTTGTTGCTAAGGGTGTGGGTCATGGTTGCTAGGCATATTTAAATACACTTCTTGAACGTTTGTCCACCTGTCTGAATCTCTGTTGTTATCTTTGTGAAATACAGCAGTTGCGCTATTGCTATGGGCGTGGTCATGATTGCTAGGGTATGTGCATATTTTTTTTGAATGTTTACTTTGTTGCTCACCAGATGATGTTGTTATTTGACCAAAATAAACTGCCATTTAGTTGTTGCCATGGGTGTGTCATGGTCGCTAGGGCTAATTTTGTTGACTTTATAGGTAAATGTGCAAAATAACACTTCTAGAAACATTCCACCAAGTTTCAGACTCATTGACCAAGTGCTTGTTGAGTGGATATTTTTGACCAAAAATTCACATTTTTTACACCTAATTTACATATCACTCATGGAATCATTATATGCTTACTATTTCTTTGGGGTTTGGAATTACAGATTTTCTACCAAAAAGACACATTTTTAGCCCTAATTTGCATATCACTGATCGGATTATTGTACCATGAATATCTCTTAGTAAAAACACCCTGAAGAATGTTCCACCAAAATTTCAGCCTAATCTGACAAGTGGTTTTGGGATTACACATTTTTGACCAAAAAGACACATTTTTAGCCCTAATTTACATATTATTGGGGAAATCATCATCTCATGAACAAATCCCAATTACCTCACCCCTAAGTATGTTCCCAGCAAATTTCATGTCAATCTATTCATTAGTTTTGGAGTTTTTTTACCAAAAACACATTTTTTGACCCAAAATCCACATTTCTGATGTGATTATTTTAAAAAAATTGACGTGCATATGCAAGCCATAGTATGTTGCCCTTATACCAAGTTGGAAAAAAATTGGTCCAGGCATGTCCGAGAAACAGCTCCGGACGAACGGACATAACCCAATCTATCAATCTATAAGTCCCTGTCCCGGACTTCGTCCGGCAGGGACTAATAAATCATATCTTGAAACAATTTGACATGCATGTGTATCATGTCATAGTGTGTTGTTCTTGTACCAAATTTGAGAGAAATCGGTCCACTCATATGACAATGCTAGCTATGCATACAATATGTATATACAGTATGTCATTGTGTGTTGTTCTTGTACCAAGTTTGACAAAAATCATTCCACTTATCCCCCAATACTGGTTCTGTACATGAACAAATCATTAACAAATGACCCTCGGTGGCCATATTGGCGCGTATCATGAAACAATTTGACGTGTATATGTATGCCATAGTATACTGCTCTTGTATAAAGTTTGTAAAAAGCAGACATGTCCACAACTTGTCGCAGAAACAGCTCCGGCCGGACGGTACCCAATCTATTAGTCCCCATCCCAGTCTTCGTCATGGGGAGTAATTAAACAAAAGAAAATACTACAAACTCAAAGTAAATACAAATGTAAGCATAATTATCATACAGCCATGTCACCCTGACCATAACACTCTGGGAAGAGAGTCTCAGTTGTGGGGTAACAAAATGCACATATTCTAGTAGGACTCATAGTAGTCGATCTGCAATTGTATTTAATGTAGTCACACCAAGTACAATAAAGCAGGTATACAGGTTAAGTGAACTAGTATCTTAAGAATACACCTACATTCATTTATTTTGATAGGTGTGTTGAAATGTTCTACTTCTACATGATGAATGTAATGGATGATTAACTTAAGTGCATATACATGTATGTATGCAGATAAATATTATTGAACAAACCTGAGAGAGGGACAATCACAGCTACACGGAAACCTGTATCATAGGTTCTGGATGGTTTCAAGAGACCACCTTGGAGGGTGACTGTATTCACAGTTAACTTCAGTAGAGAAAGATAGCATTTTGTCAATAAACAAACAAACAAACAAACAAACAAACAAACAAATCAAAGAGATGTGATGAACACTGGAGATGACTAAAAATAACACCATGGAATGGAATGACTATTATATGTTTTTGTTTTGCCATAGACAATAGAATCACAATGAAAGGAAATTCAAAATAAATCTGCTAATCACCTCTAATATTACCAATGATTACCTATCCATGCTAGCTTACTGGTAGTCTGTAAATGTTTACATGACTTGCACACACCTGCCTACTTGTCAAGAGGAAGTATACAATTGGAATACCCATCTATTTTTTTTGCTATTGACATAGGTACAGTGAAATCATGCCAACATTCCTTTACAGGTAATACTTCCCAATATGCAATCTCTATTGTCTATGTTTTAGGTCAACCAACATGAGAGAATATGAATATGATTTTTGTCAATAGCATCATGCATACTATACAAACGTACCCCTCATAGTACTACCACATTTATATACAGAATGAACATGTAGATGTCTATACTTATACTAGATTTTCAGTACTGTGATACATACTGTGATATTACTATCTATATTACTATCGTATCTCTTGTCAAAAGGACAGCGGTTCATCTTGTGGTGGTGTTCATTAGTTTGGATTGTAGTTTTGGACTTTAAGAAGTGTAAGTTTTTAAAAAAATAATAAAAAACACATTTTTGGACCCAAAATCCACATCTCTGATGAGATCATTTTCAAAACAAATTCATGTGCATAAGTATCTCATAGTATATTGTCATTGTGCCAATTTTGAGAAAAATCAGTTCAGTCATGCCTGAGAAATGACTCTGGACAGAACCATGGACACACGAACAGAACCTATATTCTATATAAGACCTGTCCGGTGGGGACCAAAAAACAAAAGGGGTCAATTATCAAACTCATGTGATATTATTTGCCATGATAAATGTACATTATATAAACAACATTTTACTAATTTTATGACATTTGTTTTGCACTGAACAAAGTCTCTTTAGAATGTAAAGCGCAAATTAAATATGAATTACCAACAAAAAATATGTAATACATATTTGTGCATGACATTTCATTTGTTTTAAATCAATATTCCAAAATAATTAGATTGACCAAATATTGTCCAAAACTGGCATGGAGGTGGAAGAATTGGTGTGCATACATCTACTTCAAAACAAACTCATGCAAAACAGACGAATTGGTGATTAGTAGGGTGCCATGACACTTTGCATAGACATTTATCTGTACATGACAAATATTTCCTATATATTTTTACTAAATTTTAATGGTAATAAGGTTAGTATGGAAAAACTAATGTATGCGATTTTCATGTACATGAAAAAAAGAACATTGTCATGCTATATGTTACAAGATTTAATTAACATATGCAAGCATGCACCTTTATATCTATTGCAATAATTATGCTAACATGTTAGTTAACAAAACCATTAGAGCGATAGCACAAACTATACTTTGACTGATGTTTCTTTCTTGAAGAAACGTTTTCGTTTTAGCTGCGCTGCAGCCTTGGTCTCTGTAAATGATCCTGTTAAATTAATGAAACATCTGCACTTTAGTAAGGGAGCCTTCAGTAATTACATGGGGGGGGGGGGTCAGCACGCACCTGTACTCTAAAATGTGACCCTCCCCTTATCCTCATTTTTAAAATGTGACACCCCCAAAAAAAACATTCTAAAACTTGGCCCTTACCCCATGACATTTTGCATCCCCGGCAATATTTTGCATTGCAATATACATGTAACTGTTGTTTACACATGTATGTATGATTCTTTATTGAAATGTACACATATATTAGGGAGTTTTCAGGATGTTTAAGACAACCATAGCTATAACCCTCCCTTTTTGATCAAACCACATCACATCATAAATTGAAGGGTTGTACATTACCTTCCACAGGCTGCATATAACCTTAAACCCATCCCCTCTTATCAGAAATACAAAAAAGGATAGTGTCAAAAAGAGAATAACAAACTGCATGTGACACCTCTCTACACATAAAACAATTTGCAGTACTCCCCTACTATACATGAATTTTTTTAAAGTACATGACAGAAAATAAATGACAGACTAATAGATTCAGCTCCAATACTGTGAAAAAAAATGTTCAATTGTGGACTAGAAAATATATATTCATAACATTTTCACAGTATGGTCTCTATGGGGTTATGGTAGTGGTGAGAATGATGGTGGTGGTGGTGGTGGTAAGGGGGAGGCTGTGGGTGATGTCATTGGTGAGAGTGGTGAGGATTTGGCTGTGGGTGATGGTAGTGGTGAGAGAAACTATATATAATCTTATTTACTACTCAGGTTTGTTGAAATGTGGAGAAGGTAAGAAGTTCCTCTCTTGTTTTATTCTTTGTCCTCATTTAATATTTGATGTTTAATTTTGTTATAATTTTATGTAGTGTTTGTATATGTATTTCATAACCATCAAAATATACTTAATCTTCAACAATAGTATTGCTGAAATTATATTTATTGTTGTTTATCAAATTAATTATATATGTTCAAGAGTATTTGTTTAAAGTTTATATTTATATTGACATCATTCATATTTTCAGTATCCATAATTTATAGTTTGACACACTATTGCAATGGATGACAAGTTCATTTTTGTTACAATAAACATGTCATAAAGATAATTTAAACGTGTGTCTCATACATTTGATTTTTTAAAAACATATTGCAAAATCCGACCAAGACATTCACCATATCTTTAAGTAGTAGTACCCCCCCCCCCCCCTCACATAGGTCCAATATTTTCAAGTACCCCCTCACATGTGCCATATATTTTCAAGTACCCCACCCACCTAAAAATCCCCCCCCCCCCCAAGTCGTTGTTTGTGAATGCAGCCTAAAAGTGATACAGTGTGATACAGACAACGGAAATCTTACTTGCAGCCTTTGTTCGTAACGGCAGAGCAGGTGTCATTTGCATTCCTGGAGATTCCCCCACCTCTCCAAAGAACTGCAGGTGGGTGCTGGGGACAGACCCCTCTGTTTGCAGTACTCTATGCCGCCCCTTCATCCAGCCCTTTGGGTTGTATGGCGTGCCTTGAAACTGCCAAGGCAGCCCAGCCACTTCAACAATGTCCCCTTTTAGGAGACGGAGATCTCCCTCCTTTTCAGGGGAGAAGTTATGGGTAGCCTTATACAGGTACACCATATCTGCAAATGATATACCGTTAAGTGTCATACGATATGTGATACTTCAACAGCAAGAATGCAAGATTTATAAACGCAGTGGTTAATTCAATGTTTGACTTACCTTAGTTTTAGGGTCAAAACAGCCAAGTCCGTACACATGAAACGAGCGCACGTGTCCACAATTTTTACCAAGTTACATGTACTTCCGGGTCAAGACACGTCACTAACATGTGACTTGTGGGGATTCCACTTCTGTACGTCTGGGAAATCGCTTCTGCCAGGGAAATCGTTTCTGTTGGGGAAATGTCTGACATCGCGGAAATTGCTTTGAACGCCCAGTCATTGAGAGCGCGGAAATTGCTTTGAACGCTCAGTCATTGAGAGCGCGGAAATTGCTTTGAACGCTCAGTCATTGAGAGCGCGGAAATTGCTTTGAACGCTCAGTCATTGAGAGCGCGGAAATTGCTTTGAACGCTCAGTCATTGAGAGCGCGGAAATTGCTTTGACCGCTCAGTCATTGAGAGCGCGGAAATTGCTTTGAACGCCCAATCATTGAGAGCGCGGAAATGTCCTTCTCGTCCACCGTATATATCAGTACAATGTAAAACAATAATCTCTCAATAACATTCCTGGATTCAATAGTCTGCATGACCCGACACCCATTTCTCACTAACATTGGGAATTGCTACATTATATCGGCAGTTTCCAATAAAATATAAATATATTTACTACGTATTAACGTCTGGCACGACAAACATCTCACCAACATTGCTCATTGCTACATTTTATCGGCCATTTCCAGTAAAATATAAATACATTTGCTACATTTTATTGTCTAGCATGACAAGAATCTCACTGTCATTGGTCATTGCTACTAATTTTATCGACCGTTTGCAGTAAAACATTGCTACATTTTAACGACGTCTGGCACGACAAAAATCTCACTAACATTGCTGCACTATATCATCTAGTTTGGTAAAACATTATGCACAATATTTATCATTACAATGCAATGTAATTATTTTAGGACCTCGGACCAGCTATAATTTAGCTGTGTGAGGTAACAAAATGTAGTAAATGAACTGCGGCAGTGGGTAACATATTTGTCCCGCCAGATTATTGAAAATGTAGCAATATAACTTACTTGTAAGGATTTTGTGGAGTCAGGCAACCCTTTATTTCATGTTAAGTGATATTTTGTAACTTGCATCTTTCTGTTATAATGAATGGGTTATCGATTAGGCTTAAAGAAAAAATCTGTGGTTCCGATTACATTCAATGTTAGAATAGGTGGGGTAGGTAGATTTTTTATTTTATTTTTTAACATTTTTTTCATATGTGAGTGTCTAGTTCACGTTAGTTATGATTTTTCTGTTGTTTTTCATATGACCTCTGTGATATTGGCTTCTTCTCATTAGGCCAAATAAAAAAAGTTGTTCAGTTCCGGTTACCCGACCCCACCTAGTTTTCACGCCGACCCGAAACTTTCTTTTACATATTGGAAAAAAAATATAAGAAAATCGCGAAAACTAAAGTCTCGCAAGAAATAGTGGTTGCGGAAACTGACATCAACTTAAAAAGACACTATAAAACTGTTCTTCCAATCTGTAATGGTTGTACATCTGACGAGAAGAAACCAATAACACAGAGACCATATGGAAATAACAGAAAAACATAACTAACTGAACAAGACACTCACATATGATAAAAAAAGTAAAAAATAAAACAAAAAAATCTACCCCCACCTATTCTAAAATTGAATGTAATCGGAACCACAAAAAAACTTTTACGCCTTAGATATACAGCCATTTACAGATTGGCTGAACTGTCTTTTTCAGTTGATGTCAGTTTCCGCATCCACTATTTCTTGCGAGACCACAATTTTCGTGATTTTCTTTAGGGTGTGCGTGAAAAACTAGGTGGGGTAGGGTAACCGGAACCAAGCAACTTTTTTTTATTTGGCCTTTTGGCATGACAATGATATAGCACCTGTGTAAATCTTAACGGTTTCCTTAGCTGTACAACCAGTGACATACTAGAATGAACAAGTGGAACTTGTTAGAAGCAAATAAATACTTATAGTAAACGTACTGCATTTAATAACTTACACTTGGCACAGCATGTTGGCAGTATAAAAACAAGTATTGCATTCCATCATTTGATAAGAACAGTTTTCAGACCCTTTTTAACTTAATTTGTAATAGCTCATAAATAAATTTCAATTTTCCCTGGTATTCCATGTTCAGGTAAAGAGGCCATAAACCTGTTCTTATCAAACCATGAAATGTTATAAACATCGATTCATCTTCCAATATGTTCTGCCAATGTTTGTTAAACCCTGTTTATTTGTTTACTTTCTCAGTTTTGTAACAAGTCTGCTTGTTCATGCTTCCATGTCACTGGTTGTCTCTTTACAAATAATCTATTGCCTTAACTTGACTTGACTTGACTTGACTTGACTGTAACTTAAGAAGAAGCCAAATACAGTAAATTTCACAATAATGTGCAGCTTTTCTGTTTAATACAATCATGCAGAAACCAAAAAGAAATTGGACCTGCTACACTTTAAGATAGCAAGATTGAATGCGTACAGATTCTTGCTACATTTTGTCTAACTGCACATGCCACCATACAGGCATCAAATGAACACCGCAAAGGACATTTTACGCGCCCTTCATCAGATGTTTGATTCTAAGAAAAACATTGGCACCCGAATGTCTGCATGAGGTTGCAATACATTTAAATGGTTTATTTAGACTAAAATAATGTAGCAAAAAGTGCAATCTTGCTATTGAAGTGTGGCACAACCAGTTTCTTGTTAGTGTATGCGTGGTTGTATCAAACAGAAAAGCTTCATTGTAATTTGACACAATTTACTTATCAAAATTTTAACAAAGAACTATCTATACAGCAATAACAATTCTTCATGTCACGGTTCCTGTATACAATTTCTATGTACGTTCCTTTCTTTTAGTGGAAAACCTGAATTAGACGTAGGCATACCATCATCTTGGTTATCAACAACACGCCCTGTGAAAAGAGAAAAGAGACAATTTCCTCTGATATGTGTTCTTTCCATATATACATTTTACACAGAGAAGAGTTATATCGAATTTTTTTTTCAAATGTCACGAATAGTAGAAATATCTCAGAATTGCCAAGATTTTGTTTTAATAACAGTTCAGCCTCTTCCAATTATCGGGGGAAAAATATAATTTTTGCGATCATTTTATTTGAGATACTGAATGTTAATTTGATAAGATGGTTCAATCTACAATCGCCAAGAAGTCGAATAACAGGAGTAACTGTGGTGTTGTAAATGATACATGCTCATCACCAACATTAATGTTTTGTGCAATATAAAGAGAAACTAATTATCCATGTAACTTAATAATTAACAGATTAGCCTAATGATTTCAATAGTTTATTGATAGGGGTAAAGGAAATGTGTTCAAGAAAAACACTAAAGGTTTCCTTACTGATGTCAGTAGCACTAGTTATACTTCGATGACTTCCTGTTTCTGTAATTCCAGCAGCACAACTGCATCCTGCAAGTAATAGGTGGGATTGTCAGGAATTTCACAGTTTGGCCATATTTGCAATTCCTGGTTCATTGGTGTGATCTATTGTACATGTTATACAAGTGACCGATCACTTCATTAAACCTTTAGTTGCTTAAGTTGATTGAATTCGTCTAATTTTGTTTCCACTGAACAAATTTTAAAACCATCTGATTTAAAACCAGTTCAGTGGAAACAAAATTAGACGAATTCAATCAACTTAAGCAACTAAAGGTTAAATGAATACATGTAATTTGTGTTGATACATGCAGCACACACACACACACACACACACACACGGGCATACACGTCAACCACCCATGCACTCCCCCCCCCACACACACATACATACACACATATACATACATACATACATACATACATACATACATTACTCTGTCACAGACATTACTCCTGGTTATTCAAATATTAGAGATATTAATGAAACCCTCACTTTTACATGTATTCTGAGCACCGCCGCCACTAGCGTTTATGTTTCTTCGTGTTGAAACCGTCTCGCCAACCCGATGAACATCTGAATTTCCCTGAGAACTGACTTGACTTGTCGGGTGTCTGTTGCCTCTGAAATCTGACTGTGACATCGCTATAGGCACCTTTAATGGCGTCTCGCTTGGACAAGCATTATCCTGAGTTAAACCCGATGTTATAGTTGAAGCCGTCCCTGAGTTCGAGCTAGGCTGATGTTCAGGGTTACCAAAGCTAAACAAAATACAACATGGAAGTCAGTTTACTTTAAAACGAAATCTCGTTTCCCAACAAATATCTTACGAACATAGCTACATTTTATGACTTGATGCGACAGAAATCTTCGTAACACTGTTTCTTTGTAGTGTCCGTCATGACCAAATTCTTTATTTGCCAGAGCTATAATCCTATTGAGTAATTGATTTTTTAGCGTTCTTAACTTGTACCGGTCAATTTTCCCCTCGCGTTTTTGGGCTCCGATTTTAGTGATTTTTACTGTACTCTTTTTTTTTTACGTATTAACTATGTTTTATGATTGTGTTGTACAGCACCTTGAGAGGTCTTTTTACATGGAAGACATTTTTAAAGAAATAAATAGTATTATTATCATCATTATCTCTGCATTTCGTCATGACATCATATACATTTTAATTGCAATGTATTCAATGTCAGGTATTCTAAAGTGGTCACACAGAAAAAAATTACGTATTTATTTTGGATTTTCAATTTATAAAACAATTTTATCCTAATAAATACCCAATCCTCATCCATATGGCCACTTTAAGGTTTAAAATGTAAAATTTGTACTTTGATTGTTGTCACGCCAGATCTAGACACTAAAACTATAAGATGACAGCAGCAATTTAATGTTGGTGAGATTATTGTTGAGCCAGACCATGATCAGTCATTTACTTAGCAGCATGTACGATATAGTGAGCCAGCTTTGAATTGGTTCCTGTATAGGACCCAGAAAGACATATTTGGCCAACAACTATATGGGGAATATTCAAACATGTGTTTACCCCACTGCTTCAGCTCCGAGAGGTAGATTGTCGGTCTTCGCATCACTAAGAATGCTTGGTGGTGCTGCAGGATTACCAATGACTTCAATGTAGTCTTGTTTTCTCGGAATGAAAACTTTGCATTCTTTGGATTCTGTAAGAAGAAAAATGAATGAACACTTTTAACGTCATGAACACTTACCGTAGAAATGTAGAATGTAGAAAAACATAGACCTTACATCAGAGTCTATGACCACATATATCAGGATACAATTTTCTTAATTTCTCTTCATGTTCTTATTGAGAGAATTAAATGGCGATAAAATCCAATAAGTCCAGACTGAGCCAGGCTTATTTCTGCCTTTAGTGCACTTGTATTGATTACCGCTATCGACTTACATATTGTTTGGGATGATAAAGTAGCAATCAACTTTGAAAACTGGAGCTTGTAAAGATCGAAGCCCTACTGTACTTGACGTGTTCACTGTCATTTTGAGAATTTCCTGTAGGGATTTATGGGAAAACCTCTGGTCCTGACATCACATTGACCCCGCTCTCACTGTCTTAACTCACTCTGTATTTGTCAACACGAAGACAGTTATGCAGTTGTGACGTCATCACATCATTGAAGGAACTCGCCAAACTGGTCAAACACAATTTAAATGCAGTAGGGATTCTTTACAAAATGTCGATAACTTCCCAATGTGCAATTTCATCACCCAAAATCACATGTTTAAAGATAGCAGTAATCTAAACAAGTGATAATTCATACCTTTGTTGCAAGGTGAAGCATTTTCAGCAATGTAAGTTCTGTATCCACTAGGTTTGTATATATTTCTGTTCCATCGATTTTTCACACATAGGATAGCAAGTATGATGATTATAATTAAGACGACGAGTACAAGTATTACTATTAATATTACATATATCCCTTGCAGTCCGTTTCCTTCAGATTTACCTGCTAGAGTAATATTTGTGAGGATAAACAAGAAATAAACATGTTACTATTCAAAATTCTATAATTATAAAGGGAAACAAAAAAAGTAGGCTGTTTCATCTAAGCTGCATTTATATAATAATGGTTTTCCATAAGGCCTAAAAGAAATTGTCTGGTTAAGGTTCTGATTACACTCAATTTCAGATTCTGAATAGGCGGGTGGGTATATTCTTTTTCATGTGTGAGTGTCATGTATTTATGTTTTCCGTTGTTTACCATATGGATTCTGTGTTATTGGTTTCTTCTCATCAAATGTACAGCCATTACGGATTATATTGTCTTTTTAAGTTGATGTCAGTTGCCGCATCGGATTCCACTCTTTCCCGCGCGACTTCAAAATGTTCTCGATTTTATTATTTACTTCTCGAATACTTTTTTTTTAAATTAGGGGTGATAGTGACAAACTAGTTAGGGTTGGGTAACTGGAACTATAAATAATTTTTTTAGGCCTAACTAATATTGAATGATTGTAGCCACAAAATACTGACCATTTCCTGTGAAAGTTTGTAACATTGATATGTCTGATGGAGTTACTGTTGGGCCATCACACGTAGCATCTGATGATCCTGTGCCAGATTCCACTGTAACGAGTCCATGAACTTCACATCTAAAATAAATTGTGTAAATAGTCACAATGAATAATAAGTACAAATAAACATATACCAACAACCATACACCTACCTGTATAAACATGTAAAGACGGTTTAAAGCTGGTAAGGTACGCCTTGATGGGGCGCCCTCACACGTACACATCGATCAACCACTCTCGAGAGCAGATAAACCAGACCGGTGAGGCGACGTGACACGACGTATCTTAGAGTCCATTTTGATGCCGGAGCCAGATTAGTTACAATGGCTTGCATACCACACAAACCGGTCAGGTAGAACACTGGGCGAACATTCATACAGTTTTTATTATAATTAGTCCGTTCTAAATCACTTAATTACTATCACGTGCGACAAAGAAAGCTATAGAAATACACCAATATCAATTCCAATATTAACAGATCGTAACTTTTAAAAGAGGGAATGATTTTTACTTCAGTATTTACGAATAAACTTACTTTGTATGTGGTATACATTTCGAAGTCTTGTCAACTCGATCGGAGTATGTCCCCGGCGGGCATACCTGGCACGTCACATCCTCAGTTGCGCTTCCTTTAACAGATGAAGAACAAAACAAAACGAATGCAAATAAACCAAACCAAAACAATACAGAAACACAATTAAAATGAAAGAAAACTAAACACACTTACATGTACATGATAAATCATTCTATAATTACTTAACTGAAATACTCTATGCAAAAACCAAGCAATGAAATTAATGTATATAAGAAAAATGCATGAATGAATATAAAACAGATAAAAAAATAAAATAAGATACAGTAACTTTTGGTCTGGTTCACTAACTTCAATTGTATATGCTAATGTCATTATAATCGTCGTATGAATGTCAAGTAAATTATAATATAATACTAAGTTTATATTATTCCTGTGTACAAGCTAGGCCACTGGCCTCTTGGTACACATGACTTACAAAACATTTTACAGTTTACAAGGTCAAAGGTGACAAAGAAGAAAGTAAACAGTACCATAGAATTTATGATGTCATGAGTGACATTGCAAGTACCATGATTACATTTGTAAATTTTGTGTTTGTGTCAAGTGAATTCAAATATAAGGAAATGTGCACTCACGTACATATATATTTGTGTTCATTTAGATTTTAAGTTAAAATTCGCTCACCCAATGTAAGAACACCGCTGCCTATCCCACATTTAGTCCATGATCTGCAACTTCCCTCGTGTAATTCATAATAACCAGATTCACATTCACACACGTATTGATTAGTTTTCGATCCCTGAATTTTGACAACTCTGTGTTCAGCCTCTCTACAAGGATACAGAAACTGACAGGCTCTGAGAAGATTTGGAATGTCTGTGTAGGTCCCATAATGGCATGTAGCACACTGCGTTGTGGCAGGCTGTCCAATTTGACACGGCTGCGTCATGTATTTTCCTACATTTTAGAATCAAGAGATTCAAGTCAGAATATTAACCATTATACCATGCACAAGCCATTTAAACCAACAAATTTAAAATTATGGAATATATACTCTGCTAGTTTTACGTCACGGCAACGCGTGTCTACGTCACTGGTTCTGATGTGTTCGCAATATGAGTCAAAACGTTCGCAATTACCATAAATTTCCCTTTGATCTTACTGGCGCTGGTTATAATTATGTAATTCTCCAATATTTTTCTTCAGTCAGCCGAAAAATACTAGTACTTGTGACATAAGGGTTGGCACTATTTGTCTATCGACTTGTAATGATAAAGACTCCTTAGGCCATTCTTATTTTCCTTGGCTGAACGAAGAAATATATTGGGGAAAAACATCTACTTGACTAATATACACATTTACTTTGAACTGCAACGTTTGTGTAAACCACAAGTCAACAAAGTTGAATCTTTGTAGAAGACATAATTCTTAAACTATATTACTTACTTCACCTAAACAACCCATGGAACAAAATACCAAATAACTTATCTTGTAAAGTTCTGAGTTTTATGCGAATGTTTTGAATGCATGGTATAAATGTAGTGATAATGTTAAAGGCCGGAGAGGAAACTGCAAATGGTCTGAGAAGTATGGTGTCTTTTAAAGTCCTTTTTAGTACGTGGCAATCATGAATATGGTGTATTATACAATTCTGAGTTTGTGTATGTGGATAAGCTATCCTCCAAAGTAATACGTTCAATGTTATTTGTAAATAACTCTATTCAGATAAATTATGTAAAGCAATGGTTTACATCTTTAGAGACGATTCATTTGTATAACAAAGAGAACTGTACTTTCATTTCAACCTTGCCATCATGATGTAATTAATATATCTATTACTGGAAGAAACTAGACTTAAGTGCCCAGTCTTTTTCCATTCCCAAACTACTTTACAAATATATGGTGGATTTTTTACCAAAATGAAATTGGATATTCCTTGTCAGAGAGATGATGTGCTCTGAACAGACGGAATAAATTGTAATAGGCCCCCCTCTGGAGAAATAAACTAGTAATACGGCGACGGTATTCTACAGTCCGCGTACACAATGAGTCAGTTATTACCAAGGAACCGGCAGATACTTTCCGAACATTGGTCTTCTCCCCCCCCCCTCAGTCTGCATATCTCCGCCAATGTGTACAAATCCTAAGATGTCTTATGTAGCATATACATTGTACTAAACTGTCTTACCCTTTGCGCAATTGTCACAACAACGCCTTACTCCATTTTGGCTGGTCCATCCTTGTTGGTAGTCCGTTATTTGACAAGTCAGTTCTCCAGAAGCCAGTGTATATTTAAATACACAGAGAAGCATCGCTAGTTTCAAGGCCATGTCAACCTATGGAAAAGATAAATCCGTAAATTAATTAGCTTGTTTGTATTTTCACAAAAATATCGCTTTTCGACGTATCAATTTTTTGTGCTGTGTACGATTTTTGACATTCATGATTTTCATAGTCTACTTTGTGTGATGAAATGAAATTGTGAAATTGTGAAATTGTGAAACAAATTCATCAGGTATTGAGAGCGATTAAAAACCTTCAGATTATAAAGCTATACCTCAGCTACTTACTTGCGTTGATTTCATTTTTCAGTAATTAGATTTTTTAACGTTTTCTTTTTTGCATGTTCTGTCATTTTTCTTTCTTTAACATAAAATAAAGCAATCGTAGCTTTCTTTTTTTCGCAATAATTTCAAAATGAAGAATCAATAAAGAAACGTAAATTATTCAATCGTATTTAAATGTACCACTCATGCTTCGCACTCGCTAAGCAACCCTCCGGGTCGCCCTCTAGTGGCGAACTTAGCAACGGTGCCTGCTCTTGTGGCCTGTCGTGGCAGGTCCACTGGGGCCTCGTCATGATCGAACTATGATTTCTGTTCAATACTAACGAAGTCTTTTCCTGTTTTAGAAATACATACTGATTTCGAAGTCACTGATAATAGCCGGTTTGCGAGTTTCTTTACGCTTAAATTGTGGTAATTACAGTCTAGTTAAAGTAGTATAAACAATTATACAGTCAGTGGCCACTGCACGTCTAGTCTTAGTCCTGCTTGCATAATTATAAGGAGTAATCCGGGACTCCATTCTCGAGGTACGGTCGTAGTAATATAGCAGTGGCCACTGACTGTATAATTGTTTATACTACTTTAACTAGACTGTAATTATGGTACGGTCGTAGTAATATAGACCCGTGCACCGTCTCTAAGCAGGACTAGTCTAGTCTATGTCATAACCAAGTATATTGATGTATATTCGTGTAAAATGACTGAATCGGTTACAATTTAAACAGAAATACCTTTTTCCATTTTGAATCACTTGTTCCTGAACTTTCTTTACAAATCATAATGCCCGTAAATGTCACTGGTGCACATAGCGTGCTTAGCAACACTCTCACTGCATTGGTAAATCCCCAGCACTGTGACGATTCGTGCGCAGACTCAGTTTAACAGTGGTCTGTCATGGCAGGTCGACGTCGTAATACTCGACATTGGCTGCGTCATTATACATGTATCACAGACAAGGAAGTTGTTATTACATGTACATGTATGTCTAAGGGAGCGATCAATTTTTACGACCGGGGGTGGACCAGTGACTTTTTGATCATGTTGTACTTAAAAGTAATGACCCCTCCCCCTGCAATTCATCCACAAAACAATCCAACCCCCTCTGACAAATAAAAAACCCCACAATGACCCCCCCCCATCTGTTGACAAGAAACACACTTTTTTCTTGCAGAAGACACTCTTAAAGCATAATACCGCACACTGCATAGCTATTTTTACATGTTACATTGCGTCACATGTATAAAGCTCTTTAGACAGGAACCCTATGAGAAGTATGATTGTCTGTTCACAGACATACAAAATATTCATGGTTTAGTAACCAAAAGTTCTAGGATATATCTCTTAGATAATAGATTGAGTGAACTATTAATATTGATTAATTCAGCTAATTATCAAGTACAATATTATAAATGGAGTTAATATACTTAATAAACCCATGTCAATAACTGTCACACATAATGATGTACATATACTTGCATCACATAATGAATTGTTTGCATCATATAAAGATATGTTCGCATCATATAGTCAATATATTGTTTTCTTTAGACTTAAGACAATTGCTGCTTTCCATACATGTACACGCATTGACTAGTTCACACTCCTCAAGGCACTTGTTTGTCCTTTTCATAATTGTTCAGTTTAATCATGGCACTGACTCAAGCCCCCCCCCCCCTTAATTGACCAAACTGCTAATTTTAACCAAAATGTCCTTGAAAGGTTTTGAAAAATGAATTGTGATAAATGTCATTGATTTCAAAAATAGCAATTAAAAAATGTTCCAAAACTAGATTACTAATTCAATTCACTTACTACTGACTATGTTGTCCAGTATATTGCTGACAACATGATAGCCTTGAAAATGAAAATAAATGCATTCTAATACCAGGAAATGTAATATTATGATCTGCTGACAAACATTTACTCGCAGTATGCAGTCACTCAATGTGAAAACTAGATATTCCAGGGGAGATGTAAAATCTAATTTTCCTCATAACTTTTTTCCGTGCCTGTGCTATAGAAGTCCTGGCTAACTCAAAAGACAGCTATAATGCCAATGTTTATCCACTTCCTACCCTACTATGCAATTCTAACCCAGAGGACAACTGTAATGCCAATGTTGAGCCACTTCCTACCTTACCATGCAAATGTAACATAGAAGACAGCTATAATGACAATGTTGAGCCACTTCCTACACTACTATGCAAATCTAACCCAGAAGACAACTGTAATGCTAATGTTGAGCCACTTCCTACACTACTATGCAAATGTAACCCAGAAGACAACTGTAATGCTAATGTTGAGCCACTTCCTACACTACTATGCAAATCTAACCCAGAAGACAACTGTAATGCTAATGTTGAGCCACTTCCTACACTACTATGCAAATGTAGCCCAGAAGACAACTGTAATGCCAATGTTGAGCCACTTCCTACACTACTATGCAAATCTAACCCAGAAGACAACTGTAATGCCAATGTTGAGCCACTTCCTACCCTACTATGCAATTCTAACCCAGAAGACAGCTGTACTGACATATATAGAAGGCATGCGTCGTGATTAACATTATACTAGAATTGTTTAATTGCAATGTTATGTATTAGTATTTTCACGCTCAAACGCTTAGAAACTCAACTTGTGACACTTGAAATCATTATGCCTTTCCTGAGTTGAACAGTTTTTACCTTCCGTAAGGAAAGATAACATTACGTAGCCGTCATTATACACGAAATGGTCACGGTGGGGAGGGGGTGAGGGGAGAGATAGGAGAAAAAGTTAGTAAGAGGCCACCATTATTTATGGCCTGGGGGGAAGAAGTGCATTGAACCCCTCCCCCTCATACCACCACCACCACCACAAAATCGTCATACACTATGCCTCGCTTGAAAACAGACCAGACTTGATTTTTTTCTTTAAATATTCAACACTATGTAGTTGCTAATTACATGTTGCTGCTGTCTCATACAGCTTGAAAATACAGTTTATATTGCCTATAAAATGGTCTGAATAGCGTAAATTGGCTTTAAGTGTCAAACACCTCCAGAGCTTCAAGGAAAGACTCGCGGATCGTAGGACCCCCTCCCCAATGAAAGGTGTACATATGCTCATCTCAAGCTTTGCCCCTACCTTTGTTGCTGAGTGTGTTTTAGCAAAATATGTTATACACAAGTTTGCATTATTGATTGATAGAAGTTGGACTTTTAAGTTGGATATATTCAAATGTTGGGACTGAACCTTTTCAATCCAGTGATCCCCGAAGACCAAGACCAATCAGCAACATTGTTAGGTATTGAAAAAGATGATTACTTGTTACTTGTTTGACAGTCTTCTGCCCAGATCATGTTTGATGGTGGCCCCCACCTGCCCTTACTGTTGCAGCTAATTTAATATTTCAAAATTGTAAATCGAGATAACTGAAAATGTCATGATATATGATATCGAGCTAATGGTTGTGTTGACAAATATGTCAAAGATCATTATCTTACTTGTTCGGATCACGACGTTATCATGTGTTGTCATTTCTGGAAACTAACCGTGTTCAAGATAGCTTCCCAATTTTACTCTCAGATAATATCAGCTGGAAGTCATTGAAACATTATCAAAATATCCTTTCTCCTCATACATGGACTATCTATATCTAAATCTGGTAATTTTCCTATACGTGATTAAGGCGTGATGGACTTGCGCATGCGCATATATAAGCTTTATGAACTCGCTGAAGATATTACACCCTTTACATGTTTGCTACTAAAACTACGGTAAAATGGTACGTTTTCAGGGTTCAGGGTATCCCTGAAAGTTTTCATACCATGTACTATTTACAAGGGTGTCGATTATGAATCAAAAACTGAGCTTGTTGGTGGTAAAATGTCGGGAGTCTATGGTAATCAAAATGAGCTTTATCGATTGTCAAAATGGCGGTTACCGCAAATCAGATATTTTAAGAACAGTACAATCCATAATATACCGTAGAACTCAAACCTATATTTAGTTCTTTCATTGTGAAATTATAAACGACTGCGGTAACATTAGTATGTATATGGTATTTGATGCAGAATTATTTTCCACTTTTCAGCTGCTCTTAACTATATATACATTAGCTTTGATCTTGGACTCAAGCGGTCACGGACCTGTAGAGCCTTGTCAGAGAAACTGTGATGCAGGTAGGTGTAATAACTGACGACGAACACTCATGGGGTCAGTGTTAATGCAGGAGGTAACCAGGATGCTCAGTGAAAACATGTGTTGTTTGGTAGAGTCAAACTTACTACTTTGCAAATTTATTAAAAACCCCTCTCTGCTACCTACAACCGATGGCAGACCGCATATTCAAACACGAATTCTTTCCACTCTCACAATGATCATATCATCGCTTACAAATTAACATAATCTGTGTCCATACAACACCTTTGAAGTAGTCGGTTCCATCCTATTTAAATATTTACAAGAATGTAGTGGACATGCAAGTAAAATGTTATATATGTTCAGTCCCACATTCCCATTGTCACCAAAAATTAATTTTAAAACGTAGTACACGTATAGGGTCAACATGAGCAATGTATTCGTCCGATGTATTGACAATTACAAAACAACTTTCTTTGGCAAAATAGGTTTCTTCTGTAGCAAACACCAGCAAGCCTGTCTTCAATGTGAAACTGGAACATACACAGCCTTTCCAAATTCGTATGAATCATGTTTTCCACACAACCCATGTGACCTCAACAGAGAAATTACTATCGAGAATGGGTCAAGAACACATGACTTTAAGTGCAAGTGTAAAGATGGGTTTTACGAGGGACCTGAAGAAAATTGCCAAAGATGGTCTGTCTGTGATAAAGGTAGCGGTGTTGTAACTCCAGGTAAGTGTTAGGTTTTGTGATAAGCAGTTGATCCTTAGATATAAAGCTAACGTGGTAAATTTTATTAATAACAATTTTGTATAAAACAATTTAAATAATCTATGCAGTTTAATATGTACATAAAGACTGTGGCCATTAACATCATCATAGGTAAAAGAAAATGTTGTTTAGTCATTCTAAATGCTTATACCTCATGAAGTAAGAATTAACGTTAGATTTCTCCCAAAATATTGTCAATTTAAAAGAGGAATACCATACCTTTGTATTTCCGACGATTATATAATGCACGGGTGTTAGTGAAGATTGGCGTGAGACTGGAAAATTCGATGAAAAAAGCAAAAAAACAACAATGGCAAATGACAGGGGAAAGAGTAATTGAAGAGACAATGTACTTCGCGTACACAGAGGTATATTCAAATTGCATAGTTCCTCGCCACAACAACAACAACAACAACAACAACATCGCCAACGTCTCTTATATTCAAAATTGACTCAGTCTGGTCGATGTAATTACGTCACAATATGAATATCCACAATCCTAAATGGCCTTTAATGTTATTTTACATGCTGACTGGATAGTATGAAACTCTAATGTAAGTACTCAGCTGATTATGCAATATAAAACAAATGTCCATTTCCGATAACATAACATCCGAAAATAGGGTAGGTAGGTCAGAGTTTTTTTTTTCAATTACTTTACGCCAAGATATGACAGTAGTCAGTCACAATACTTCCATGAAAGTTTGATTGGAGTAAATGATGACAATTATAGTTAAGTAGACAAATACGTAGACTACACATACCGTTATGATCTAAAAAAATACCCAGTTTCTCTTTGGAATACGACCTTTATAAAATGTTAGCACAGATGAGACAAAGGCATGTACAGAAGTATAGACAAAGGCATGTACACAGAAACAGAAGAAAATTGTTACATTTTACCTTTTGTAAGCTAAAAAATAATGTTAAGGGTCGAGGGCTTAAACTAGGGTCTGTCGGATTATCGGAAACTCACTATTGTATTTATTTGGCCTGTTGCATTTGGTTTCGTTCTTCATTTTAAGGAACTCCAACTTCGGATGTGTATTGTGAGGTGTGTGCTGAGGATTTCTACTCAGATGTGAAGGATTCGTTATCCACATGTTCAAAACACACAAAGTAAGTTCATTTATGCTTCGAATGCTTGCTTACTCTGATGTTAAAAAACGTATTTCATAATTAGACGTTTTGATTAAGTAATTATCGGAAATCTATACTTGACAAGCAGTGACAAATATTACCATGTGGTGTCCAATGTATAGTTTCATTGATTTGAGATCTAAACAAAGTTGGCATTGAATGTGAGACGCGTGAGATTTTAAGATGTTTGAATTATAAATCTTTAATGTGACATACCTTTCCATCTTTATAAGAAAATAATATCAAATCTAATGTATCAATAAACATCATTCTAAATAGGCTTGTTTGAATTTTCATTTCAGGTGTGAGAAATATATCAAGAAGGGTTCAAAATTCAGAAATTCTGTATGTGCATCATCTGTAGATGCTGGACAGGGTAAGTATTTATTACCTTGTACTCTGGTGTAATCACAGGGGCTTGAAATTGGTCATATTTGTTTACAAATAGTTGTTTTTGTTTATTGTTTAATTTCTTTCATTAAACAAAATTGTTTATTGTCTACACTTACATTTGCTCTTTAAAAAATATCTTTTCCCTACAAGGTGCCATGTAATAAAGTAACGATATGAAAATTTGGTGCTGTGTATTTAGAAAAAACTAAATCAATTTTTGTGTTTGTTCTTACTGCATGCCATCAACCTTTGACCCTTCCTCGGGCCCACTCACCATGTAATTAGTAGTCTTTTCTCTGTGTGGGACGAGGAAGAGTCAATGGTTAAGGGCGCGCCGTAGAACTAACTCATGAATAATTAATAAGGTAAACATAGTATAGTTAGGCTGGTTTATTAACACCAACAAAAGAACAGCTTAAAGTTCATTTTGAAAAAAAAACACACCAGATTTTCAAATCATCGCTTTATTACATGGCACCTTGGTAGGAAAGAAACAAAAAGAATTTTTTGTAAAGAAAGAAAGTAAACAATAAACTAAAACAACTACTTTTAAACAAATATGGCCAATTGCAAGCCCCTGTGATATAACTTGACAAGGCATGACATACACACACACACACACACACACACACACACACACACACACACACATACATACATACATACATACATACATACATACATACACACACACACACACACACATACATACATACATACATACATACATACATACATACATACATACATACAGAGTTACTTATGAAGTTTTCATCATATGCTCCCCATTCACAGAACACTCTGTCAACAGTACTGCAAGTTACAATGAAGATGGAAATGTGCCTTGGTACTTCATCATAATAATTGTGCCGCTTCCAATTATTGCTGTGGCGATGCTAGTCATACTTGTATTAATGTTCTATCAACGTTGCAAATCACATAAGATCAGGGAAACTAATAAGGAGGAAGTTGGTGATGAGACTGAAAGAATGGAACCTTTTGACGACAATACAGTCGACAACAATGGTAATCTAGTATGCAACATTGATTAATTCTTATATATGGTGTTGTAATAATGTCGACTTGCCACTCAGCAAAGCGAAATCCACCATAACACATATACTGGAAAATTTACATAACTCAAAGTTTTGTTGTTGTTGTTGTCGTCTGTTTGTTTGTTTGTTTTGTTTGTTTGTTTGTTTATTTGTGTATATGTATATGTTTCTTTCCGTGTTTGTTTCCATGTGTGTGTGCCTCTGTATGTATGTATGTATGTGTGTTTGTGTGTGTGTGTGTGTGTGTGTGTGTTTTTGTGTGTAAAATTTACATATACATATACATGTACAGTCTTAAAAACAATGATTGGTTCATTCGAATTACCCTGTTTAATTCACACGTTAATTATGAAGAGCAATTTGGAATCGCGTTACACCGAAATGTACGGACACTATATGACATCAAGAAACATACTGAGATTATGTCGAACAAGTTCATCGACGACATATCTGAAATAACTGAAAGAACAGTGAAATTTAAGGAGATGATTTAGTTAAGCGTAGATCTAATGCTGGGATTAGGGAAATTAAAATGATAAAGGAGACATAAATTGTATCAAAGATGGAATGCATTTGCAATTCATCAAATATAATGTAATCTAAGTGATTTACTTATAACTGTGATCAAATACAGCTGTTACACAATACAGTAAAATTAAATTTCTTTTTACTTATACATAGAGAACATGAGCCGTACACAGGGTACAAGACGTAAAGACAAGAAAAATGTAAGTAAATATCCCTTCACCTTGGTGTTTTGGTTTATAAATATCTTTTATCTGTAAATTATTAAACTATTGTCTTCCTCTCTTAAGATGAATGTATACAGATTATATAATGTGTTTCTATAAGATAAATTGTCTGGAAGCAAAGGTAAAAACTTCAAAGTATTCTGATTCAAAAGTGCAATTAATTTCTAAACCAAATATGACCAGTGTTTCTTTCATTTTCTGCAGTTGATTCCATTGGTTCTTTTCGCTATAACTTTCCTTATCCTTCTGGTAATCATCGCTATTGTAATTATCTGTTCCTGTCCTTTGAATCAAAACCAATCGATAGCTGTGAAAACTTTGATTATGCTAGAGCTCGTTATGGCATTTGTTACTGTGATTAGTACTTGGTGCATTCCATATTGCCTGGATGGATCTGTTCGCGACCCTTTAAACATTGCCACAACAACTGTATCTGTAATTGCGCTAATAGGTGGTGGTTTCTTGTGGAAGGTATGTCATATTGATACTACTTTGTAACAACTAGTTTTATTGATATCAGTACAGATGAAGTAGGTTTATGTTGATTTACTTGTACATTGAATTGAATTGAAATATGTTCCACTAGATAAGAAAAATATATACATAGTCTTTGAAAGCAGCATAAAGAACAATTCTCGAGAGGGCCATGGAAATAGTTCCTTAGGAACTAAGCATGGTCCGTGGACCACACATGCAACTGTGTTAATTGAGGGGTTAAACCTTAGGGATCGGGATGTTATTACAGATGTTAGCTTTGATTGGATAGCTATGGGAGTATTGTTATTTAGAATATGGTATTATAATCTTAGGAAAGGGGATGCAATCCAGTTTTGAAGATAAATACCAATTTCCGTGTATTCTGAAACATATTTTGATAAGATATTGGGGAATTTGGCATCATACACCGATGATACATCAGTTGTACCCTTTTGTTACTTTAGGTGATGACAGAATGCTCAGTCAACTAGCTACGTACAAGTACATTTTGAAAACAGTGGAGATTGTTCACCTGCAAGTTATGATGGACTTGAATAAGGAACAGACTCGGTGGAGCAGCAGTGTGTCACAAGATAGTTATGGATAACGAGCTATGATTGACCCATGGAGGTATCACGTGCTTGGCATACATGTTATTACACTGATCATGGTATATTCTATGGACTGACTTACTGTCCTATTTTACCACAAGTTAGAGTACAGCTGATCCAATCCACAGCTACGTATACAATCAATTGATTCTCGTTGATCAATACTGTTGAAATCCAAGACATATGGATAGGCTTGTATCCTTGTGGGCTTTGTTATATTCTAGACTACCACCAATATGGCTGTCTTTACACGAAAATGCTACATCTGCACATCTAAATTACTACAACGATGATTGTCATATGCTTTCATATATTTTCGAGGTCAAGAAATCTATTTCAGCCATTTAGATATCTTTTGATCCCTATGTCATAAGGTGATGTCATGGCTAGTAAAGTATTAATTGTGTTATATATATTGACAGATTGAGTTTATTGACCAGCCAACAGGTATTGTGGTCATTAATATTAACAGTTTGTTGAAGGAAATATTGATCAATCAAACTGAATAGTACATACAGAGAACTGAGCCATCACACACTTCTAGGCTGTAAAGATCACGTCAGAGAATTGAGATTGAGTTTAATTATGTTATTTTTATATCATTTTTGTTATAAGCTTAGACTACAAGATGCCTGCTACAATTCCCGAAGCCATCATTTGCTATTGACTGAACTCAAACCAGGTGTTTAGGAATACTACATAACGCTTTGATGACGTAATTATTTACTAAAATGTCGACTATATTACCAAGAGTGCTAAAAACGTCAGAATGTGATTTCAGTGCCACTGAAGGCATGCATTGACATTAACATTATACTAGAATACATTATATTTAAAACCTCGACTCTTAGGCGTCAAAAGTTAACCCAAAAAACCTTCCAAACCTGGACTGTGCCCCTTTAATTGTGGTGCTCTGTAAAATGTCCCACTTGAGTCAAATATGTATAAATGTATAAATAATGTATATTGTTTGAGTAACTTTAAAGAGGTCAGCGAACTATGCAATCATTATGGTTACCAAACTTGTACAACAGGTATTTTATATGGTTTGGTCAAACTCCACAGAATCAGAGTAACCCTTGACCCCCACGTACTATATAACAAAACATCATTGTACAGACTTCATTGAAGACATAGTCCCCAACTGGTGTGTTAAATGGCAAATTTACAGTTCAAACTTGAATGTGTCACTAGACACAAAACTTCATAATTTATTGACCAATTTGTTGTAATTCGACCGCGACCTTGAATATGGAGATCAAAGTCAAAGGTCGGGATATAAAAAGAAGCTTACCCTTTTTTATATGGACATGTAAATGGAGTTTTCGTGCATTCAACTTCTTGAGTTAACATAGAAAGAAAAGTGTTGGTCATTTCACCTTGAAAGTGTTTGTCAAAGTCAAAGGTCAATATATAATTGGAAAGCTCATTATTGATTATGTGAGATTTGAAATTAATTGGCGTGCATATGTTTGTCCAATAACGAATAAAAGACATGATTGAAGTATCATCACTTGAAATGGTTTGATTCAAAAGCTATGAAGATAACCAAAATTTGCCTATTTGACCTTGAAGAAGACTTTCAGGGTCGAAGCTCGAGGTCTTAAAAGAAAGTTCTTATATATGGGTGGAGACATTTGTATGGAGTCACTATGTATTAAACCTATGACATGAATTGTGCAAATTAAACAACTAATATTTGATTCAGAGCGCATGTCTCACATAGTATGTTTACTTTTGTGCCAGGTTTGGTTGAAATCACTTGGTACGTACGCACGCACACATGACTAACTAACGGACGTATGGAAGGAACCCAACGTATAAGTCCCCTCCAAGTCCTGCCCGTAGGGGACTAAAATAACCACCAGGTAACAAACAGTGATTACTATATTTACAGAGTGTCCTAGTTCGTTTGATGTCTACCTACATACGCTATGGTAGACAGTAAAGAATAAAGCATATTATTGTCATCATAGATCTGAATTGAAATATGCTGTGATCTTGGAGTTATATACAAAAGGACATACGAGGGTGCTACTACCCTAGACTTTTAATGGGGTTCCACTGTCTACATACATACATACATACATACATACATACATACATATGTACATACATACATACATACATACATACATACATACATACATACATACATGTACTTAAAGGGTGATTCACAATTCCCTATGAAAAATCATCTGTATATGTTAAATGCAAAGCTAACTATTTAAAATTGCGAGATAAGTGAGAAAAAAAGGTTAACACTGGCGACCCGAGCAGTCATGAATAGGTTAAGGGTTAAAGCACAACTGTGTATAGTGAGCTTCAGTTAGGTTTTGGTGAGTTGAAACTTGTTGAACAGCGAGCCGTGATCATTTCAAAATTAATTTTAGCAGCTTTTCATAAAGGAACGAAAACCATCGTTGGCTATAGCTTAGATGACATTCGTTTCGTAGAAAGATACTGTCATTTCCAAAGAATGTGCAAATACTTTCCACTCAACAATATTCCACCAACCTTGCAAATACACCTACTCCTCCAGATCTGAGTCTGCACAGGGACCAGGTGTTTTTATGACGCATCAAACAAGGTAAAACAGCTACGGTCACTGCAGCTCTCCCTGTGATACCCAAAAATTGCCATAATTACTAATCCATAGTAAATCCATGAACAGACAAACAGACAGAGTGGTCATGTCAGACGGAAGAAAGAATACATATATCCCACTGTCGAGTGTACAGTGTTACTATTGATCGTCGATGCTAAAAAGTTTCTTATCAATTGTTTGAGATACAATGCATTGACGCGATCAAAGTCTCCCACATTTAAGTATTATATATTGTTCGTACTAATTTACAACTGCGAAGCTATCAACATATCAGAGGAAGGGGGTGATGTAGGTATTGAGATTTATTTAGATAGTTGGCAACTATCTAAATTGCATGTAATGTTTGCATCTGTCAGTTACCCAGTACCTCTGTCAAGCAACTACTACTCGTTGTTGCCCGAGTAGTACGTATGGGGTTTTGTTCTTCGTCAAGAAGATATTGTCCCATCTTTTACATTTACTGAGGAGGTTTACCGAGTTACGTCAAGTGTGTACATTCATCCCAATCCGTATGCCCCAACACCATTTTTGTTTTGCTACAATAAAGTCATATCTTTCACCCTTAAACACATATGAACATTTCAACCTTTTGTTTGACTTTGAAATCCTGGTGCACATTAATAATACACACCAATAGTATGTACCGGTTTAAAGATATTAGACTGGTTGGTAGGTTACTAATACTATGCACGTTGACTACGACCTTTGATCTTTGCTTTATCAACTAAAAGACTATTGTATCCGCGCCATCATGCACAGTTTGTATGCAAATCCCCCATTATACGAAGTAACGATCACTCACGAGATTTCAGAAAATCTCACAATTGCGAGAGTATACATATGAATGTATGTATGTATGTATGTATGTATGTATGTATGTATGTATGTATGTATGTATGTATGTGTGTGTGTGTGTATGTATGTATGTATGTATGTATGTATGTATGTATGTAAGTATGTATGTATGTATGTATGTGTATATATGTATGTATGTATGTATGTATGTATGTGTATGTATGCATGTGTATGTATGTATGTATGTATGTATGTATGTGTGTATGTATGTATGTATGTATGTATGTGTGTATGTATGTATGTATGTATGTATGTATGTATGTATGTATGTATGCATGCATGTGTGTGTGTGTGTGTATGCATGTGTAGGATTTTTTTTGTCGTTGTTCAGTCTTATTTTGCCACAGTACAAAAACACCAGTCTAAATTTTAAAAATGCCATAGCAACACCATATAGTTGTAAAGAAAACAGTGATGCAAAAACAATCGTGTGATATTTTTAAAAAAAATCATTTAATGACAGTTTCCAACCAGAAATACAGACTTGGTTTTGTCGAAATAATATTGACTTTACTAAATACTGTATAAAATCAAGATAAGAAAATCAAGACTTGCGATATTGAAAATTGGATTTTGAATTAGAAGTAAAGTGTTGTGAATAAACCATGAAAAAATGACTATGACTTAATTGGACCGTACGAGGCGCTGTCTCTCTCTAACATTTTCACTTTATGTATATAAGCTTATTATATATATCCGAATCGTTGGGTTTTTATTTTATTTTATTTTTATCAACATTCCTATTCCACGACACTAACTTGTAATCTCCAAGCGCAAAAGTTTTCGCAGAACGGAATCTATCTACCGGATCTCTTTATATATTCATTGAATAAACAAAATAGCACGGACTTTTCTTTTAAATAAAGACCTTTTACTATGGCAACTATGTAAATTACATCTGATGTTACTCATAACAGTGACTTCAACTTGTCATGAACATTATCATGGTGCAAATGTCAGAACGTGAACTTGTCCTTTGGACCAAGCAGGGCAAAATATCTCCTCATACCCATCATTATCGACGTCGATAGCTGTAAGGGCACCGAGTGTACCGCTAATACTCCACATTGCTACTTTGTAATAACTCCAGTCGTTAACGTCTGAATCATTGTATGGTTCTATTAAGTACACTGTGCCGTCGTCGTCTCCTGTCACCATTATTAGGGGTTTGATTCTATCTGGCTCACTGCAGAAAAAGAAAAGCAATGTCAGATGGGTTTCGCTTTATATCACATGTCACTTAATACAGACTTAGTTTAGAATAGAAATCATCATCATCATCATCATCATCATCATCATCATCATTCCTACTACCACCTCAACAACAACAACAACAACAACAACAACAACAACAACAACAACAACAACAACATTAGAAACAAAGCAAACGACTCCCAAAATTGGTTTGATTTGCCACTGTGACAATAAAATCAAAAACGGAATTCATAGTTACCATTTCTGTAACAGTAAAATTTCATCTCTTCGGATGAAAAAGTAACTACCGTCCTTCCGACGTTTTATATGCCAAGGAATTTTCGTTGATTCCATAATTAAGTCCTTGCCCTTTCGCACATTTTTAAGACGAATGCACACTTTTATGATTTTATGACATTTACTTTTTTCTTGAAGGAGATGAAAAATTAACTGAATGATAATTCAATAATTAATCAAATAACAATCACGTAGGGATTTTTATAATTAGCCATCAAAATGTTGTCTTCTATTCCATCTATCAATGATATACTTTGACATATTACCTTGCTGGACGGAAAGTGAAACCTGATCCCGGTGCACCCCTTCCTTCTCCGATGCCACCGTCGAATCCATCTGCTAATAGATGTCTTGGCCATTCGTCGGTCAGGAAATTATCAGGAATTTCATAAGCCATGACTGTACCATTGAAATTCCTAATGAGATGAACACGTGTATCAATAGTGTATGTCATGGTCAAAGTGAAAACTAGATTTATCAAATCACCAACTTCTCATAATCTAGAATTATTAGTTTTCGCAAATAAGGAGTTTTGAACAATTCTCTTAGAAAATATAGTTGGCAGCATAGAGCATTTTCTGCGTAGTTTGTTTTCATGTAGTAACTTTAATTAAAACAGTTTATTGAAGGTGGCTGCTATTTTTCATCTGATGTTGATTAATTTTTGTGTATATTTGAATAATTATAGAATAATGTACCTAGGAGACGAATTTAATTGAAATAAAAACTTCTTCAAATATCTACAAATTTTGATATACAAAGAAGTTTTTTCTTGTCTTGTCTACCGTCTATTTTCAAGGAAATTGAGAATCTTGTAGATTAGAATGAGTTTTCTTGGAGAAAAAACAGACAGCAAGAGCCAAGACAGACAGACAGACAGACAGACAGACAGACAGACAGACAGACAGACAGACAAACAGACGTTTACCTGTTGACTGTTACCAGTACGTCCAATCTACCATCCATATTCAAATCTGCGACCTGAAAATAAACATCAGAAAATATTTTCAAGACATAATTTGATTTATAATACGTAAGTTTTAGTGATTTATTGCGATCCACAAACCATACTATAATTTGAATTCTGAGGTAGTCATTTTATTACGCCATACAAAGTCACGTGTTAAACACAGTGCAAGCGCTCATGTAAAGGGCGCCCCCTATGTCTAAAAACTGGTCACTGTTTAAAAAAAAAACCCGTACCTCCAAGTCGAAATAATGACCAAGACCTTCATCAATGGTACGAATGTGAACCTGTGATAGATCCGTCCAAGAACCATTAGGATCTGTTTTGATGAATTAGAAGAGCTTTATTAAACACTCCATATATGGTTTTAGCGTACACAGGAACTGATGACCAAAATATGGCAACGATGGTGTGGATAATTTAAGTTTGAAATATTATTCTATTGGCAAAGGACTATGACCAGCAGAATATAATGATGCCGTTCCTTTTCGAAACTATAATTTTAATTTGTAATCATGGTTACCTTACTAACACCGGTAAGCTTAGTAACTATTATTAGCTAGCTATAAAGGTAAAAATCTGACGAATCATGATCCAATTCAAGCGTAGATGATCTGAGAATTGTATAGAAAATATCTCCAGGTTTGTTCTACATCAGACAGATTTCACGATCATGCAGATTTGGTGGAGATGTTTTTTTTCTGCTTTTCCAAAGCATAACGAAATGCTGCTACTAAGATCAAATCGGCCTCGGTATTGTTCCGACGTATGCAACTGACTTCTACTCTATATAGTGTATCTGGTAAGTGTGAGTTTCTTTTCATGGTAAATGGAAGTTTCTTTTTTGTGTGTGTGCTAGTTCTAGATCTGGTCATTAAAAAATTGACTGTCAGATACAAAATTAACATATCTTCATATCTCATATTCATCGTTAATTTGTTATTTTTACTCACCATCTGTCCATGCAAGTGTAAGTTTTTCAGAAAAGTACTCTGCACTTAGGACGCAGTGTTTGACAGTACCATCGGGAAGAGTGAGTTCTAGTGTACGGAAAAAGCAATCTGGTCCGTCAGCTATGATATGTGGCACCCATGGAACTGAGTCAAGAGTACCTGAGTTTTCAAACCACACCAGTTCTCCATATTCAGAACTTTGACCAATCCCTATGTAAAAGAGAAAAGAGTCAAAATTGTCCAAGTGTCACATACTAGTAGTTGGGGGGGGGGGGGATCCTGGAGGAGCGGTTGTTCAATGAATATGTTATCCCAAGCTGTGTATTTTTCATATTTCCATATGTCTGCATCTGAGTTTTGAGTTTTACGAAGAGTGTCTGTCCGGATTAACACCCCCCCCCCCCCCCCATTGTGTAGATTATCAGAATAGGGCCACTAACGTCAAATACTTTCACAACGACAAAATGGACACATGCATCATAGTAATTCATTGGAAACAGACATGAATGGCACCCCAATACGTCAAAGTAAGTACTAGTAATCAAGAACCCCCCCCCCCTCCTCCTCTGGTAGATTGAACGGATTCAATTTCTGATGAAAGCATAAAGACGCAAGTTCAGAATTGTTTCATTTAGCCAAGACTCTATAAGAGCAAAGCGATGAGTGTGGACTGATTATATGCGTTATCTTACAGCCTATACTAGTATATAAGCCGGATTACGTTTCACACTCAAATGTTCAATATTTCATCTTCTGTGACATGTGTAAATGTACGTGACATGAAGAATGTGAAACAAAGAGTAACACCATATCTCATTAACATCTGATATGTAGGAACAGGCTCGATTGTTTTATTTCTCTCTCTTCGATTTTGCTATTTTGAGAGTGATCGCCCGAAATCCAATTCCTACATCAAATTTAAATTTGAATGAGATTGAAGAATATCTGAAATGGTTAACAAGGTGCACAATGAAACTATTTGTAAATCGAACATTCACATTTTTCGCACGTTAACACACATATTTTGCTTCACATTGAAATGTATTGCGCTGTTGTGGCAAATGTATGCACGTCACACTTACCATCATTTACTACGCGAGCACGGGCTGTGAGGGCGTCCTTCAGTCCATCGTTATTCATGTCCACCCATTCAGTGCGATGATAAAACCACGGAAATCCATTGACGTCTATGGACACAATACTTGGACTTGCTATACCGGTCACGTGATGAATTGATAGAAAAAGAAAATATATAAATCAGAAAGGTGAATCATTGTAATGTTAAAGGGGATGAGATCGTCAACATTGGAATGACAAGTTTGAAGCTGAAGATAGGACTCTGAGGTGGATGTCACTCGACGTAATTTCCTTTGTTGTGGTCACGTGATGTATATAATCTACGAAAACAAGTTAATCAATGATTTATGCCACTTCCGTGACTATGTCGGAATGGACACCACTGAAGTATACACGTTTACCGTCAACAACTAATACACAGTATAGGTTAGGTCAGCTGATCAACATAATGATAAAATTTTATTTATCATACAAATACTTGGTTTATTGGCTTTATTCATTATAGGCAACATTTGACGATGAAGAACGAGAAGTAAGCTATAAATCTAAAGGGATTTTAAAATTGCTCTTTATTCATCCCCATGCCACACACACACACACACACACACACACACACACACACACACACACACACAAACAAACAAACAAACAAACAAACAAACAAATAAACACAAACACACAATATGAAATCTACCAACAACATGAACAATATCCCCACTCACCACGAAAACCGTCCTTCTTTGGGTTTAGAACGCTGATGGCGCCATCATCTTTCCCTGCTACCAAAAAGCCAGAAGCTACCCATAAATGGCCTTCTTCTCCAAGTACATCAACTGCCAGTAAATTTACATATATTTATTAAATGCATACATTATGTACGATGGATATACTTCGTTTATATGATCATTCTCATCACTGATTCAGAACGGTGTAGACTGCATTTTGCAAATATGGCACAGCTGATTTTTGGGCACTTTATTCAAAGACAGTATTGAGTTAGTCCGTTACACACTACATTCTTAATTGCGAATCCCATCGTCAGAAATCGCCATTTTTTTTTAATTTGGGTGTAACACTAATACTCCAGTATTTATCTCGCGACATTACTTTTGAAGCAAAAATAAAGGCTGTGACCGCTCCAAGAAACGCCGCGGCAAATTTAATGACAAATAAAATAGAAAGGATATACCAGAATGAATATTTGGAAACTCGCCACTTATTGAATATAAGACTATATCCTGTATCAAAAAGCAAAATTTCCTCACGGCAATTCTTTGGTAATTGAAAGATTTAGAATGAAATGAGAAATTATCAAATCAACTTGTCTGATGTAAAAATGAAATTATTCGAATCACCAGTTAAAACATTTCGTTATCAGAAAACAAACGACTCTGGCAGGGACTCTGGTTCATCTTATTATTACCTGGCACTTCTTCTACCTCGTTAGGCCATGCAATCGTCCTGGTTACGACAGTTGGGTTGACCACACTGAGTTTGTTTAGTTGACTACCGATGTCTTCTATCATATAAATTTCATCGGGGATTCCAGGAACGGCTTGGAACGTTGTCACGAATAAGTCACACTTGTCTGGAGACGTGTAGTTGAACACGCTAGTGAAACCAGGACGGTTTACGCTGAAGTAACCAAGCTCGCGAGTTTTCAAGGCAGCGTCGGTAGAAAGCACAGACGCTCCACAAAGAACGAGAAGACTGAGCAGCAACATTTTTTTTTACTCCGTGTGCGATATTTTCTATGATGTCCAAAGCACCGGTTCCAATCTATTATATAGTGTTCCAATGATATCTTTATCTCTGGGAGAAATCTTAAGAAAACTGCAGACATCCTGTTTTAAGATACATATCTATGAAATATTAACAGTAGCTCACGTTGCCATGCAAGTGTACTGTACGGCGTATTTATGAAACCACTAACCTGTGATAATAACAACTGAATATTAAAGATAGATCATGAAATCATGAATCCATGAATTTGTGATAATAACAATTGAAATTAGAGCAAACTAATTTATTAGTCGACTAAATATACTAATAATGTGCCATAATTTGAGTATTGAAAGACGAAGGCATACAATACACCGTGTGTGTGAGAGGGGAATTCGAAACATTTATTTTTTTCGATGAAAATTTACCTTAACATGCTAAATACGTACATAAACTCGTTGCAACCTAACAAAATGTGATACACGATCGGCATATAGCAGCAAAAAGATTGTATTTTCGTTGTATTTTCAGGACAGACGGCTTAAATCATACACGAGCCAACACACGTTGTTATACACACAATGATAACTATGTGAATTCAACATATTGCAGGTAACTCTTTATATAATTCTCAGGTATTAACAATTTGTCTGCCTTATTCACATTTCATCAAACGTGAGCCATGGGCAACTAAAATAGCTAACTTGAATCGTTCTCTTGAAACATAATGTGAGTACTAATAAGTTTTTTATTTTATTTTTTTATAGAATTTATGTTACGGTGTTTTTATGGGTTACTAAAGTAACATTATGTGGAGGAAACTCGTCTCCGCTATAGTGCTAGCATCTTCCGGGCGAGAGGCTGGGTAACTAACACTATCAAGCCACAAGGCCAGCACTTCATATTGTAGTCATTTAATACAGCCAAAACTTTGCACATTTCTATTAAAAGCGGGTTAATAATACATAATACATTATAATACATGGTTTAATGTAACAAAAATGTGACCATAAATAAAAATAATTAAATTGCTTGAGTTCACACATCAGTAAAATAAAAATTTAGAGAAACAAAAACAAAACAAATCAAACATAACATTATTATAGAGGACACGCTTTACAGCGAAAGGCGTTCCTCTATTTGAAAGGTATGGCTGTACGTAGTAACGGATGCATCTAACTTCGACGACTCCATGATGATAAACAATTTGTTTCAATAATCCCTTTATTAAAATTTGTCGTAGAAAAATCACTGAAATTAATATTTTCTTGCTCTTATATGAGTACTGACGTTTGTGTGTGTGGTTGTGTGTGTGTGTGTGTGTGTGTGTGTGTGTGTGTGTGTGTGTACGTGTGTTTGAGTTTATTTATTTGTTTGTGTTGTTTGTTCGTTTGTTTGTTTGTTTGTTTGTTTGTTTGTTTGTTTGTTTGTTTGTTTGTTTTCTTTGTTTATTTATGGGTGTTGATACACATATATTTCTTTATGATTGTTGATATTTTTTATAAACAAAATCACATGATTTGAGGGTAATGATTGCATATTGTTTCACCCAATAAGAATTGTACCGTGAGAGAGTCACCATGCTACGCAACACAGATGAATTATAGATTGACATTAACGTAGATTGCGCCTTGCAAATACATGCCTTTGCCGTAAACTTTGTTTATAAAGGAAAATTAAATCCACTCTGTTAGGAAATTAGTCCCGAGGCATATTAATTTTCTACCTCAACATGTTTGTTTGTTATAAGCAGTTCCCAGCAGATATGGTGACAGTGTCACGCGGTGATTGCGAAAATCGATACTCGAGCTCAACTTATGCTAATAACGTGCACAAAAACTCAACTTCATTCTAAGCTTGGCTAATATCAACGTAACAGTACAAGGTAAGTACCTGAAAGCAGGCATGTCACAAAATGTTTATTTCCCCATAACAATACGTTTTACAAGTTGTATCTCTATTTTAGTCTACAAAACACAATGCTATGCATTATATTATCGACAAAAATGTTACTAACAGTGCTAATTAAGTTTATTGTCCTGCGCGCTTGTCAAACAGTGTTGTTGATCATCGAGAACAGCGATTACTGCATGTCATCATCTGGGTCGGCAGTGCATCTAGATATCTTATCACAGTGAAACTGATTTCTATTACTGACTCATAGCTTTTTCATACAAATTTCAATGTTAGTAACCTCTCCCTTGGAATCACTATTTACTGGCTTTTTTCTTCTTTCTGACAGATCTACTAACATATATTGAACGCCATCGTATGAGAGTGAAACTGTCAAACATGAATTTTATTCTAGTTTTCATGTTCGCCATCACTGTTGGTACAACGGTAGCACAGTCTGAAGGAGGGAACAGGTGTGAACCGATCACCGTCGACGTTTGCCGAGGTTATACGACTGGGAAGTACAACCACACGATATTTCCCAATCCTCATGGTGGTAAATCTCAAAGGCAAGCTGAACGAAAACTCAACACATTCCTTCCATTAATTGAAGCGCAGTGTTCCCCGTTCATGCTACCATTCCTGTGCGCTGCATACGTGCCAGTATGCACTGTTATTGGGCCCATTCCACCGTGTCGCAGCGCCTGCCAACAAGCAAAGGAAGGCTGCGAATCACTACTAATATCATTCGGAATGGAATGGCCGAATAATTTAAAGTGCCGAGATTTCCCGACAGCTGGATCTCGAAAAGTGTGTGTTCCTATTAACGAGGAAGATCTTGACAAACCAAGTGCACCGACTACAATTCCGAACATACCCGAACAAGCAGCAAGCACCGTATCTATGCAAGAATCACTGACGAATTTGCCGACCGAAGACACAAATTCAGAAACTGTAAAACAGACATGCAACTGTCAATGTGAGTGTACGAGAATTCCGTAGTAGGGCGGTCCTCCTTATTATACACAGATCTGAAATTTCAGTAACAAGATTGATTAGTCTGAAGAGAAGCTAAATAACGCAATCCTGAACGAATATTATGGAACATTGCTAGTGACCATTTAATAACTTTTGTCCCTTGGTTCATAACGATTTTGACTTCGAAGATTACCTCAGTGAAACACATCAATGGAATGTATAAAATATACTGCCAGTTCTACGAGTTTGATGAACGGCATAACACATCCAACCCATAGGGGCGTGTAATATTTCTTAGACTGTTGTTTTCCTGGTCTACAAACTAAATATAACAATCTTTTGACTATATAATCCTACCTATAAGTATCCTACTAGTATAGAGATTGATACATTTGTAGCAGCAGGATTCGTAAGATATTTTCATAAGAAAACGGCAATCCAGGGCGGCAATCTAAGCAATAATACGTGCCCCTGTGATCCAACTCAGTAGCCAAGAACTCGGCCATGTGGCTACTCAATGTACATGTATGTACATGCCTCCATGACTTTTCTTTCCTCGTTTGTGTTCAGACTTCGTGGCTGAACCTCTCATCCTTGAAACAAACACGGTTGAATTGAACTGTTCTGTTTAATAAAAGCAAATCTGTATAACTTCAATTCTTGTATTCAATACATAGAAATAGCATGGACGTTTCTAATCTGATTAAAATATGATGTGGTGTAAGCGGCTAGATGTCTTTATTTCCATCTATTTGTGATGTTTGTTTTGTTCTGGGTGATCGCCGCCACCGCCACAGTGTCAGATGTGGGAAGGCGGGGATCACCCGGAACAAAACAAACGACACAACTCAATTGAAACAGAGGTAAATAAAGACATCTAGCCGCTTCCACCACATCAGATTTTAATCAGATTGGGACGTTTCTTTTTGCTGTGTAATCTGCTTATTATCAAGGTGTTTCACATAACCACATACACTGTCATGTACGAACAGTACCGAATGACGTCATCAAATAAAATTTTCTTTTATTATACTAAACACCTAGCTATTTCGAGTTTTTATTTTAAAACTTTTTTGGTATTTTGCTGGTAAAATGCAACTTTTCGAAAAACATTACTGTTTTGCAGTATTTTCATTCGTACGGTGAACGTTTTGAAAGATAACCAAAAGATTATGATGTAAAATTTATCAAATTTGCTAAGAAAATAAAACTAAAAAAAGATCAGAAGGTTTAATACTATACTTCAGAATGAATTTTCGTGAATCGTAATAATTTTCGTACCATAGGTGGGGAACTACTGTTGCTGCCGTAAAAGGTCTTACAACGATGAGGTGTCTGAAGCCAATTCACCACATCAGAAAGCAAATACCCTGTCTCCATCCCGAATGACAGCAAACATCACCAAATATAGTCACCAGAACTAGTTTATAATTTTACGAACCTCACTTTGAAGCTTAACTCTTTGACGTAGACGAGAGAGAGAGAGAGAGAGAGAGAGAGAGAGAGAGAGAGAGAGAGAGAGAGAGAGAGAGAGAGAGAGAGAGAGAGAGAGGGAGGGAGGGAGGGAGGGAGGGAGGGAGGGAGGGAGGGAGGGAGAGGGGAGCGAGAGAGGGGAGAGATATTCAAACCCGTGCTAGTTTTCTGAAAAGATCGATAACACCGACTCGTCGAAGGCTAGTCGATTACGCACAACCACAGTCACTTGTGAGCTAATATTCTATTCAATGATGATCATAATATAAAATAATGTTATATATTTACAAATGTTCAAAAATGCCGTCGTAGATAAATTAAATTAACTGTAATGACGTCATTATTTTGTATTATGATTATCCCGGAATAGAATATTAGCTTACAAGTGACTGTAATCACAATTTGTATATCCTCTAAAGTACACAAGTCTATCTATCGGGCACGTAGTGTTGGGCCGAGCACAATGTGATATGAAGGTTTGCACAGAGGCTATTAGCCGATGGATTTTGAATTGAAAACATGATACGTCCAATGAGGTCTTAGCTCGAGGGCCAAATCGTAACACATGGATTTAATTAGGTTATTAAGTTTGACGTCAAGCATTAGTCAATATTACTTCTCCCCTTCCAAGGTCACTTGTGAAGCAAAAATCCATTTAATATTACAAACGTATCAATAGCAAAAATAAATGTCAAAATTTCAGATTTCTGATCTTTTTGAAGTGTCAAGTATAGGAGTGTTTTTTTCTGTTGTTGTCAAGTTAGCATACAAGTACTTGAGTACCTAGATTGACATAATGGTTTGACAATGATTGACAAGCTGGATAGCCAAGTTTCTGGTTATTGGCGTGTGCTCGCCCCTCCCCCACCTCCAACCACCCTGGAACTGTTTCTACATGTCTACGCGTATATGGGAACGTCGAACTTGAAAGGGAATACTATCACGATATTGTTCAGATTTTGTTGAAGTCTGCTACTCAATCAACCAACCAACCAACCAATAAACAAACCAACAAATCAACTAACCAACAAACCAATCAAGCAAGCAACAAGCAAGCGAGCAAGCTATCGATCGATCGATCAACCGACCAAGCAACCAAACAATCAATCAATCAATCCCTTGCATTGTATCTCCATAGTGAGCATTTCACATATTCGAAAACGCATATTGTAATTCTAGGAACTTTGTTGATATCGATATGTAATTATATAATAATCTGTCTTTATGTTTGTCAGGGTGTATATGTTGTTGTTGTTGTTGTTGTTGTTGTTGTTGTTGTCGTCGTCGTCGTTACTATTATTGTTTGTTTGTTTGTTTATTCATTAGTTCGTTCGTTCGTTCGTTTGATTTTTTTGTGTGTTTTCGTAAACACAATAAGCCTGAGCGTCCCGTGGTTACATTGTGTATATGTTTGTTCGAGATCACGAGTGTAGTCTGGGGCAAAGTCAACAAGGGTCCAATGAGTAAAGTGATACTTGATCTCCTACAGCGAAGGCATTTGATACTTTCTGATTCTTCACTGTACACGTCTTCGTTGATTCCGTATCTTGTTAGTGTATGTGGTAAGGATTCAGCGGTAAGTCGAACCACTACATTACAAATCACATTTTCACCTTTGGAAATAGATTTTACACTACTTTGAGACGAGGTTTAATGACATTCTTTGATTTTTAACTCACAGGGTCATCGACTGCTCGTGAGAGTTCATTTTATCCTATCTCCATCACATCTGCCAACAAAGATGGCCGAGCTGAAGCTTTGCTCAATGCTAATAGTCGTTGTTCTTTTCAGCGTGGTATTAGTTGAGAGTCAGTTTTTGGTGTACCACCCCACATGTCAGCCGTTGACTATCCCAATGTGCTTAGAACTACAACTTTACAACGAAACCGTAGTTCCAAACATACTGCACCATGGATCTCAAGACGATGCCGAGTACGACGTCAACTTTTTCATCCCTCTGAGCAAAATGGAATGTTCCCCACATCTGGCTCTCTTCCTCTGTTCTGTGTATGCGCCGCCATGTTCGATGAGTTCCAGTGACGGAACACCAATCCCGCCGTGCCGTAATCTTTGTAAGAGGGTGAGGAAATCCTGCGGGAAACGGTTGAGAAAGTATGGCTTTCCTTGGCCAGATAACTTAAAGTGCCGAAACTTTCCAAAAAAGTCGACCGACCATCATCCATGTATTGAATTCGACATTTAAGACAAAACTATTTCGTAATATTTTGTATTTCGTTAGTACGTACAGATTACTGCACATATATAAGATTGGAAATTTAATACTATACACTTTTCTTTCTGTTAGCCTATTGCAAATACAGAATTTGGTGAAAATAAATAAGTTTGAAATTTGCTGATTGACTGATTATTTTTGACAACCATGATATAATTTTTAGACAGATTCTTCAAGAAAGATTAATTATAGGAACACTTGCAGACAATCAGTAAGTGGCTAATGTGAAAGAATAACATTTGCATATACTTCAAATTCAATATAATTTTCGTACATACTTCAAATATAACTAATCGCAAATGTTCAGAAAAAGCTTGTCGATGTCGCATTTAGTTTTAATGAGCCATTTGTATAATTAATAAGTTTCAGTTATTAGGCTGTATCTAATACATAATTTTGGTACATATTTCAAACATATAACTAATCGCAAATGTTCTTAAAAAGCGTGTTGATGTTGCTTTTAATTTTAATCGAACCATTTGCGTAATTATTGATTATCAGTATTTATGATTTATCTTAAGAATACACTCTTCAAATTCAATATAATTTGGTACATATATCAACCATAACAATGCGCACATGTTAGAAACTATTTGCCAATGTAACTGTTAGTTGTAAGGGAATCTTCAGTAATTCCAAGAGGGGAGGGGGGCTTTGGGAAATCAGACTCGCGCTATTGCGTAAAATGTGACCCGGCTCCGTCGTGCTAGAAAGTGGCCCTACCCCAACTTCTTTCTCTAAAACATGACTTCAAGTAATTCAAAACGTAAGATATGTAAAAGGACACGCGTCCCAGAATCGATGGTAATATAAGGACTTATTCCCACTGCTGCTACCATGTCGGAAGTTTTAAAGGCATTCAATTTGGTTATTTTCCACTACTGCCACCATGCGGATGTGTGTGAAGGTACTCTATTAATAAGCACCGGTGTTTTGATGTCATTGGCTGAGCTGAAGGCCAGTGATCTATGGAAGGGGGTGGATAGTCACCTTGCTAAGGTCCGTGGATCTGCACTAGACTCACAGTGTTAGTGTGCCAAGGTGATGACGTCAAGTTGTAATGATGAAAAACATATGTTCATTAGATGAAGATGGGCGATCGTCACCTTGAAACAAGCTATACTACCCGGTAACCACTCGTACTGGCCAAGACATTTACGAAGGAAAAATGATCTCCAATGCAGTCCTATACAGTGACTCGAAATTCTATTGTTCAATGACATAACGCAAAAAATGAAGCATGTTCTGCATTGTATGACATGAACCGTCACCTTTGGCATAGCGTAAATGTATTTGACAATTCTGGGTTGACATTCGTCATCATCGAGATAGTATTGGGTTGAAATTATTTGGTGCCGGGCAGGCAGCTATGCACTGCGGTCTCTTGCTTTCCAAAAGTTCTGGATCTTCCTTTATATCGTAGATGGTTGTATATAACGGACCATTCCTTGGAACAAAATTGTTCGTTGTCGCATATCTGCACCAATGGGCATCTTCCAAACACACACACACACACATATATATATATGTGTGAGAGAGCTTACGAAATCAATGGTATCTGTCGACGATGGGTGCGATTGTGTAGATGAGTGAGATAAGATTGGCCAACCGTCGTATGTGTGTATGGTTTTCCGTAGCAACTCACCTTGAGTTTGATCTTCACTTCATTCTTTGTGAGTTGCTACGGAAAACCATACACACATACGACGGTTGGCCAATCTTATCTCACTCATCTACACAATCGCACCCATCGTCGACTGATACCATTGATTTCGTAAGCTCTCACACAAATAGGTTCTCCAATAGCAACTCCTAGGTTTATCATCGAGTTGAGTTGAAACGTTTGAACTTTAGCTTTTGATAAACCTGAACACAAAAAACATTTTCTACGATGGACCGTGTATAAATAAAAGTCATGTGATTACTTAGAAATTGCAAGAGTAGTATAGTTAGATTCCATTTCCCAGTATTGAATATTGAAGAATAACATAATTATACCAACGCCAGTAGTACTAATATCAAAGAAAAAATTGGGAAAAGTAATGGCAATTTTGAACGTTTTGACTAATATTTCGAACACAGCACAACCAGTGACGTAGAACGACCAGAGTATATATTCCATAGTTTTTGTTCAATTCACTTGGTGTGGGTTCACGGTATAATACAATTTATAATGTACCGTTTTTTTTCCTGGAAGCTCAGGGTGCTCACAATTATTACCCCTGACAGGGATCGACAGTGGCACACCAGCCCTTTATACTCTCTCAATTCCCCAGGGAGCACACAAAACATTGCAGCCCTTTATAAGCGCATAGAATTAAAGCATTCACATTGCAACCTCTATCCTACCAGGTCTTCAATCATTCAGCTGGGTTGACCGAGGCACAACCGTGGTTCAAATCTTGCCCAAGGACTTAAACACGCAACTGGCGGCACCTGGGACCCTATTTTGCATATGACTGACTGTATGTTTGGAGGTGGAGAACTTGTGATGACTCACTGGCAAGTAATCACCAAAATATAAACATTCCATATATCTGGGTTTTTCACATGCAAATGCCACATATTTGAATAATCCTGAATGACACACAATCTAAGTAGCTGTTTGCAGGGGAATTTGTCTCATTTGGAAAGGTTTTTTCATTCTATGAAACACACAGACTGATTTTCAACTAATTTGTGTATCAAGTTACCATCCTACGACATTCACAAACAATTTGTACATGATACATGACCTGTGTGTTTCTCAGAGCACAGAAAAAATGCTGAAAACAAGACCCAGAAGCTAGTGCTCTGTACAGCAGTTTGAATTTCCCGCATTTGCATAGATTAGCCATAATCCTCTTTATATATGGCAGTTCTGTCTTTAAGCTACTCAAAAACAAATGAGTGACATGTATTGTGTTTAGTATATTGTGGGAGTGACACATAACCCCCAAGACGCTCAAGTCAAATGAGACAAATTACTCAGGTACAAGTCTTTTTTTTTTTAATCTTTAATTTCTCATTTACACACAATTAAAGGCCACAAATGTACACTTTACAAAGGATGTCTTCAAACTGTATAGAGCAGCATTGGAAAATTGACAACAATCCTCACTGATATACCACTGATCAAGTAAAAATAAAAATGACAAGTAAAATAAAAAATCATGTCAATTTTTTTTCTTAAATAGGATAAAACAAAAACAGGACTGCGACATATGTTATGGTATCAAGATTTGGGTTAATAGGTGCACACATCAATTTATTTATTTATTTTTTTTTTTACAAATTTTACTTTTGATGAATCAAACAGATTTAAGTTTACATTTCACAAAAGTGGTGACAAGACTGGACTCTACTGTCACTTATAAAAAAGTATCTCAAAAACATGACCTGTCAGCAGTTGTGTAGAAAAACTTTTTAAAATCATTAAATATCTTTTAACAATTTTGACTAGACATTCAGTTTTGAGAGCGAGAGAGAGAAAAAATGGACCCAGATGTGAAACATCCAACACATCATATCACGAGTTTCAGGGTCAGGGTTAACTCATGTAACAATTTATATCTGTACCATACGTTGTCACAAAATCTACCACATCTAGTGTCTTATCTAATAAGAAGGACAACACAATCGCACTGTCTTTTGAGAACAAATGTAAGTTACAAAGATAGTACACAAATATTTTTTCTATAATTTTGGATTTTTAAATTGATAAATAGAACATGGAATTTGAACATTAGTTTTGTAATTTGGAAATATCAAAATTTGACTATCTTTACAAATGTTTTCCTTGTGGTGGTGGACATTACATCATTTAGTAACATCGTGAGATTTTCCACTGTGGCAGTATTGGAACCACTTAAGCGACTACAAGTGAGTACCTTTATGAAATAACTGTAAAACATTCTTACTAAAGATACATGACAAATGTTACAAAATAGTCCTGACTAGGGAGATCATTAAAAACATGTGACGTCGGCACTTTGAGGAGACGAACAGCTATATGGTGTGTTTTTCTTTTGTTTGGTCAGTAAAATATTACTGTGGAAAGCCAGCTTTCATTTAACTATGACAGACATGAACTAAAACTTTTGTTGTTCAATGTAGTCACAGACAAGGAAGAAACATGTCTGTGATGTAGTAGATGATAGAACTGGGTGATACTGGGTCATAGCAGTGCCTTGGGTGTGTCACTATAATCACCATGTTATCAAGATACAGCTAAAATGATGTAGGCTTGGTGTTTCACTCATATAACATGACATTTAATACACACCCTCAGACATCTTCTAATGCAAAAGAAACAATTACATAGGTGCCGTGCACAGTGGGGATGTAGAAGTAGTCAAGTTGATATGTTGATTATCAGTTAGAAAATAACCAAATTGCAGTCATTAAAATGATCAAGTCCATGTGTAATGTTTTCATTAGAAGCCTGTTTTTACTGCACTGTGAAAGAATAGCAATGCTTATCAGTGTTCAATGTGATTGGGCAAAATATCCTGCTGGAGTTTAAATATATCTATCTCTGTGTCAAAAAATGTAATGACCCATGAGTGAAACACCAAGCCCAGATCATTTTAGCTATAATGTAAGCATGGAGGTAAGATTACACCTTCTACCTCCATGGTATAAGCAAGCAGAAGTTGGAAAAGAGTTTGACTGTGATATCACTTCAGAAAAACTTACTGTCAGAGACACTGTCCTATCTATGAATCTAATTACATGAACATCCTGTAATAGCTTCTATCTCCAAGATGCGATAACAGCTTGTCTATCTTGGTACGCAGAAAGCTGGCTTGCCACAGTTGTATGTGGTATAATTTATTCAGACTGTTGCAAATGCAACATCCTGTAGGTTTTATCTACAATGTAGAGTGAAATCTAATTTTGATTACATCATGTGCTGACAAAGTCAATGACAAATTATATTCATGCATATACCTACACTATGAGGTGCACACACTTTCAGAAAAAGCAACTGCTTCATCGGAGATCTTCTGTGTTCTGCTTATTTGATGAATTCATATAGACTCTGTGTCATGACTGCCATCCTACCCTTACCTCAACACAGGTTACACTAACACAATAACGTTAACTCTGATAGTTTTCCTACTCCATAAATGTTGTGACTGTTCCTAGTCTGTAATAGCTTCCTACTACAACACCATTTCAATTATTAAGTTTTAGGTGTATTTCATTAATGTACAAAAGAGACAGAAATGACCACACACATTTTGGCATTTTTTTGCCTCGTATGTGAACAGAGCGGGAATTTGTGTTATGAAAATGATCAGGTTTACAGTTTTTTGAACTGTGCAATTATTATATTTTATTTTTTAAAAACAATCTATCAATTCAATGCTCATTGTTGTGATTTGCTAACAATACAATGCTTTAAATAAAAATAAAATGTACATCTAATTAGTCTCCCTGGACTGGTCATCAGATCAACTTACAAAACATTACTGACATGGCCAAGATATAGTTTGTGCCATCAAATTACTTTTGTGCACAATAATTGAGGTGAATGTGTATCTAAAAATGTACTGGAAGCCACAACATACAATAACCACAGACCCTAATAAAATCAAATGGTATGTACTGCGAGTGAAAAAAAAGGATTATTCTACAAAATTTTAATGTATATGTACAAAACTATTCACTCTGTGAATTATGGACTTTATCATTGGCTACAGAAACATGATTACAAAGAACTGTATGGAGTTGTTGAGAATCGTCTGACGAATCCATTTATCCATGTGGGCAATTGCAAATGAAGGTAGCACAAACTGAGTTTATATGCGTTTTTACATTGATGGAAATACTGACATACTGTTAAAATTTTGAAAACATTGTTAACATTCTAGTGTTAAAGTTAATGTCACTGCATGCCTTTGATGACATTAGAAATTATTTTCTGGTGGAAACAGTGCAGTTTGTGGATTTAGCACAGTTGGTGGCATAATAACAGTTTTGTATGCATATCTGAAATAATGTCAGTCATCAAGTCTTTTTTGTGCATTATACGTAAATACTAGGGTGTGAGTACTGTCAATACCAAGCAATGGTTAGGTATGCTTCAGTAAGTAGACACATGTACAAGCATATTTTCATGTGCAGAATCCCCCCCCCCCTCCCCCAACAAAAAATTAAAAAAATAAAAATACCCCTATAAACTCAGCTTGGATCCCTTGTCCAGAATACTGAGGTATATTCACAGACAGGTTTCACAATGGTGATGTCAAACATTCAATAGCGTGCTTGGCCACGAGATACTAAAGTACACTTGCATTGAAAACATATCCACAAAATAGCCATTAAGTTAATTTCAAATGAGTGTGGACAGGAAGCCCATATTATGGTAGCGATACATACACTTAACATTTAGAATCTACGTTTACTTTTTAGAAATCAATTTTTTTAACCACTCGATAAAGACCTTTTCTGCCAATCCTAAAATTACATTTACAATCTTTTAAAAATTTTAAAAGGATAACCTTTGATAATGTTAAGTATGTATGAAAAACATTCACCTTTGCCTTTCACCATGTGAAGAAAAATGATGTGTAGTGTGCTGCTGGAAAAATGCTTGATATCCTATTATGATGGCGAAACTATATATTGTGATCTAAGCCAGATGGCGCACAAAAACAATATGCAAATTCAAAATGAAGTATTTTTTGGAGTTTCTTTTATATTTAGCTATGAGTCTATGACTGAATCATTTGCAAATCATTGGACAGTTTCTAAATCACTATATCAAGACAAATCAGACCGCTAATATAAAATATTTCAAAAGAACAAGTACTGCAGGACATGAATAAAGGAATTTGAATGTTATGATGAATATGTGTATGACACGCTGGACAGTATCTGGAAATACTTGCTTGTACCTTTGAAAGTACAGTAACACCTAATTTAAAAAATGGCACACTCCCTGGACAGTATCTGGGAATACTTGCTTACACTTATGAAAGTAAAACTAAATTTGAAAGTGACACATTCACTGGACAGTATCTGGGATTAGTCACCTCTGGAACAGAAATAAAACAAAACATGAAGGGCAGTATCTGGGAATACTTGCTTGCAACTATGAAACTAGAACTAATTTTGAAAGCGACACACTCACAAGACAGTATCTGGGAATCCTTGCTTACAGTTACACCTACAAAAAACACCAAATTTTGAAACCAACACACTCACTGGACAGTATCTGCGAACACTTGCTTGTAAAAAAGAACTAACGGAAAATGTAATGGTGGGCAGTATTTGGGAATACTTGCACTTCTGGAATATAGCTAATTGGAAAATGACATGCTGGACAATACCTGGAATACATTTGCTATTGATGACAACTATTTATGACAGTGCGTAATGCATATGGATACAATGGTTTTGAAATGTAGAACATCCCAGCATTACTACTACTTCTAATAAAGAATTTGGTGGGTGTTTTTTTTCGGAAACTGGGACTTGTTTCCTTTATACCCATTACTACTACCTGAAAAAGTAATTGATTCTAAAACACACACAGGTTAATTTTATGATATTGCACGCCTTGGTTAAATAAAAAACTACCTACACATTGTGAAACAAAGGTAGAGCTGCTTACTTTCTATGGCTCAGGTCAATCATCATGTTATTGTTTTTACTTTGTCTGTTATTAAGGGTAGATAAAATAAATTCTACAAGAGTTCCCCAGTCATTTTATTGGTGTTCCCTACAAAAGTCATGATATAATGTAAGGGAAACTTTGGCAATTTTACCAGATTTTCCCCCTTTCTGTTACTACATGTCGGGTTCCGAGACTTTGTGACCTGGCTTTCAAACTTTGCAAAATCAACAAGGTGATGACAAAAATCTGTCACTCTATGGCACTTGTCCAAAAAGCTCTGTTTATATTATGTGAAAAAAGTTTTATCTTATCAAAGCCCCAGATTTCTGCTGGTGTCAATGAAGTTAGCGTTTTATGCTGATGGCAATCAAGAAGATACCTTTCAAAGAAAACAACCTGTACAACTATCTATGAAAAAAAAACAACCCCTAAACAATGGTACATGGTGCTTAACAAATCAAAAGGCCAGTATTGTCTACAAAACTGACACACAAGAAACACAATCCCTTGATTGGCACTTAATCCTGTTTTTGCCCCCAGTGAGTTTTAAACAGATTAAAAACATGCACGCTATGCAGTTGTGTAGATAGTAATTTTAAAATATGAAAAAAACACCTCCCCCTGGTAGAAATAAAAAACAATAATTTTAAATAAGACTAGAATTTTTCATTTTGAAGAGATTAAAACGTGTTATGCAGTTGTGTAGATGGATAGTATTTTTAGATATATCTTAAGCGGATACATTGTAAAACTACTCTTTATCAACGCGGAATCAGAACTTTAATGTCAAGCACCACAAAAACTGGTATGATATACATGTACATGTATCTTTAAAACTGCAAAATAATGACTATAATCTACAGTAACACAGTCACTGAAATGGGATTTTTAATTTCCAATGTTTAAGATAATATTGAAAGTGCGTGTTTTCCAAAAGTGCATATTTTATCAAAGTGAGTCATCATTTATAGATGACCTTAGATAATATTATATATTCCAATTGCTGACACAACGTGAGTTGGCAAACGGTAATACAGTTGACGTGGTTACAAAACACTGAATTTAGAAATACCTTGATATCAGCTACAAATAAAAATATACTTTCAATGATTGATTAGTTCATTTGGTGACTGATTATGAAATTGAAAACACTTAAGAGTAAAAGCGAGATTAATTGTCTTTTTCTACATTGATGGGACACTTTGCTGTGCCAGTGTCGATTAGCATATCACAATGACGACTTTACGTAGACTTTTATTTGAAGCCCCCCCCCCCCCCCCCCCCCATTGTAAATATTACAACCAAGATCAATGTTCTGCAGAATTTGAAAATACAATCTACATGACATCATTACAATTGACGCAATATTCTATGTATTTCTGTTTGAAAACGCCACTCAATGAAAGTCGGTGCACCTATTCATGTGTTTGTGGTAATTACATGAGTGTAACTGTAAGTGTTTCACACAAGTGATAATTCATGAAGGTTACCAGACACAACATTTTCAATACTAGAAACAATTGGTCTTATCTCAGACAACAAACACAATGTCTGGAATGTTATGCAAAACAGTGTCTGTGAGAGTTACATTGTAACATTCTGTCTGTACCAAATAAACCATGTCTGTGAGTGTTACATTGTACCATTCTGTCTGTACCAAATAAACCATGTCTGTGAGAGTTACATTGTAACATTCTGTCTGTACCAAATAAACCAAGTCTGTGAGAGTTACATTGTAACATTCTGTCTGTACCAAATAAACCATGTCTGTGAGAGTTACATTGTAACATTCTGTCTGTACCAAATAGACCATGTCTGTGAGTGTTACATTGTAACATTCTGTCTGTACCAAATAAACCATGTTTGTGAGTGTTACATTGTAACATTCTGTCTGTACCAAATAAACCATGTCTGTGAGTGTTACATTGTAACATTCTGTCTGTACCAAATAGACCATGTCTGTGAGTGTTACATTGTAACATTCTGTCTGTACCAAATAAACCATGTTTGTGAGTGTTACATTGTAACATTCTGTCTGTATCTAATACAATTTTCATTGATACATGTTACACACATTTTCACTGACACTTCCATTGAGTGGCAGAGTCAAAGGGGAAAACATGACAACGGGTTCAATTATAATGTCACATACACTGTACTTTCCACACAAGTTTGATCTTGGTTGTACATTCCATAAACATGTATCAGTTGCTGAATGCACTATTGAAGTTTTGGGGTTCTGAAAAAAATTTGATAATATGTAAAAAAGGTTTATTATAATATATGCATAATTTGGCAAAATAAAATTCTTGAATTCTAAAAACAAATTCATATGCAAATGATCCATTAAGAAATACAAATGGCGCTTGAAACCACTTGAATGTTTTGTCCCAAGATAGTTGAACCTGTAGGTAAAATAAGTGAATTTTTATTTTATGCTACCTTTCATACAGAAAACATTTTTTATTTTGTGTGCTGGAGGTATGTAAATTCATGTAAGTATGCAAATGATGTTATAAATAAGAAAACCATGCTAAGTGGACAAGGCAAGTTGCTTAAAGTTATCAACAACTGTACCATGTGTTATGTGTTTAGGTATTGACTTATTATACATGAAAGTCATCACTTATGCAAATTATTCTTCAATATGCGAGCAATATCCTGATGAACATTCCAATTCAACTTTATTGTCCCAAAATCTGCAATTCTATGTGATGATTGGATTTGAACTTGAGATATCTTTAATACCAAGACAAATAAATAGACTGACAGACAGACAGACAGACAGACAGACAGACACATGACAAAGGATCTTTGGCTTGATGGGTCCAAACGATGTATCATAAAAATATATGAGAGTAAGTAAAAAAAAAGTACAGAAAAAAAGAACACAGCGTGAACTCCTCTCAATGGTTTTCAAAATATAAAATAAATGTTTCTCACATATTAAAATCAGTTGTAAACAACCTGAGCCAGTGTGTGTACTACTCATCTTAAAAGTTGAATGAATGGCTGAGATCTTGAATATCTGTCTTAGTATCTTGATGGGTTGTTTGCCTGATAATATGCGTTAGTTGCAGGTCCATGCTGCTGTTGTTGTTGTTGTTGTTGTTGTTGGTGATAATGGGGGTTGTTTGTATTCTGATGACCTCTGTTGTTCCCACCATAACCTTGTTGTGCTGTGTAGGGATACTGTGACCCGTGGTGTTGTTGGTGATGGAAAGCACCTCTACCTCGTCCCTGCTGTGGTGGTGGTGGCGTGTATGACCTACTTTCATCATAAGACCATTTTCTTTGATATCCACCGGCAGATGGATTTCTTGTGTCGTTGTAGGACCTACCGGAATGTCTCCCATCTTGTGTTAGGCCGTGTGGATTGTAATTTGACTTCTTGCCTACAAGAAATATTTAATGCATGTAAAATGTTACACTAAAGGTCTTAGTAGGATTTTGGAATTGCTATATCTCTTATGGAATATGTTACCTTTGTGCCAGGTTTGGTTGAAATCAGTTGGTGCAGGCCAGAGATGGTACCTTTATTTCAGAAGTCCTTGTTATGAAGTAGGCTTATAAAATAAATTGAAAACATTTTGCATATCTACTTTTGTAATATTTTTATTAGCAATAACAGAATTGTACATTTTTATGATAATCTTCCAAAATAAACATGATAATATTTGTTAAATTGCTGTACAAATAATATTTACATTGTAAGCTTTTTGATACATTTTTGAGTATTATTACATTGTTCACTTTTAGTGTATTGAGGTAATGATTAATCAAGTGGTGAGACACATCATCTTATTAGCTCTGTCCTTCACTACGGTACCTCTAGTGTCTGTACTTCACATGTATGTTTATTCACACACTTATGAAAGTAAAGGAATCAACAAATAAAAATAATAGCACTTCACATTTATTACCCACCAAAAATCAATATAACCTAGCCTAAAAACCCATGATATCAACTCCACAGCGTACATACAACCCTTGTTACTGCTCATTGCATACACTAAATTAATCACATAACATTCACATCCTACCAGGTACCCATATCTATGGCCAACTAAACAGAGGCCCTACAGGTATGTAGCTGAAGCTATATGCAAAGATTAAGTAGTAGATACAAATGCCATGCAGCAGCAAACACTGCTCTGGCCATCAATATTTTGGTTTACTAAGATAGAGACAGACTAAAACTATAAATTATATGTTGATATAAGTATATTGAATGGATATTGGTTTAATTGTACTCACAGCAGGTGACAATTTTGAAGTGGTACTGTGGATGGTATATTTTAGAACAGTATTTTAGACAAGTTCTTTGGAAATTAAAATGCTTCGAACTCCTTACCTGATCTCTGTTGCGCATTGCCTTGGCGATAATGCATTGACTGTTGTCTTGACGACTGGGGTTGCGGTTGACCAGAGGCAGCTGGTCCACTTCTTTCACCACTATTAAAGTACAAACATAGAAAACAAAACATAAAGACAAAATCTGAAGTTAGGCATACTTCTGAACAGACTGTCAACAACTTTAGTTGTTAGTGGCACTCCAACAATCTAAACTACAGTTTGCAGATTACCAAATGACCAAAATGACTGCACATTCTAGCATGATTAAACACACAAAATATCAAAAAGTTAAACACACATTTAGTTTGAAAGTAAATGTATTACAACTTCAAAAGTCATGTTACAGTGTGCCCTCTAAGCCAATTTGATGTGCCACTGATGGACACAATTTTCCATGACACACCAAAATTTGGTGTTCATGTGGTGACTCACAAGAAATCCTAGTTTTTCTCATTTCTCATTTTCTCACAAAATTTGGCTATCATTAGAGGGCACACTCATGTATCAAAAGACACTGGCTTAGCTATAGCTATAGCTAGTACATATAAAAAAACTCTTGTATTATTATTATTTGGCTTGAAAGTGGAATCTGCCGAGTTTAATGACATCACTAGACATCGGAAAACATTTGATTTCCCACTCAGTATCAAGATTGATGCGAGTTCCTGCTTGTTACTCTTTCTTAAAGCGGAATGAAAATTCAAAACTGAGTTTGAAGAGATAACCTTCTAGTCATGTTATAGCAAAGTATAAGAGTACACGAAATGACTTTGAGATTAGTCAAAGAGATGCCATACATCCAGGACTGTGATTGATTACAGAATTTCCAATGGAAGAATGAACTATATTAAAGTACTGCAACATATTGATACATTACTGAACACTGACAAAGATTTAGCTATAGTAGTCACAACATTGGCTGGACAGTGGCAAAGTTGAATAACATTTACATTTATGACACCACCAAACAGGTGCACAGTTATTCAATGTTGCAAATAACCCGTCTATTGGAAGACACCACCACAACTAGACATGTAGAGTGATGTCTAACAACAAGAAGCCCTGGTAGCGATAAGAGGCACCAAATTTGAAAACAGTTATGATTGAAGTTATCAGTACTGATGCACACAACTGCAGCATTCTTTTGAGACACAAACCTACTTTTGGTAATATGTCAATATATTACAGTAGTTTATCGTTCATACTTCGATTGGAAGCACTGCAATACTAACCTTGTTTCCCTTGTTGCACCCATATTAACTTGACCTTGACCTGCATTAGAGTTATAGTAAAGTTGTTGTTGTATTTGAGTTGGATTCTGGCTGTACATGTAGCCACCCCTCTGTTGCTGCCCATAGTGAGGATTTCCTCTGTTACTTTGGTAACCCTGAGATTGATACACTGGCATCCCTGCAAAGTCTTCGGCTCTGTTTTGATGATGTTGTCCACTCTGTTGCCTTCCTTTCGGTGATGATGATGATTGGTGGTGATGACCTCCTAGATGTTGTAACTGTCTGTGTTGATAATTCCCCTGCTGTTGGTTGTAATTACGTTGTCCTGAGTGGTGTCTGTGTTTCTCACTTATCCTTCTTTGATCTGACTTGCGTTCATCTCTGGAATCTGAAACAAAGATAGACAAAGCTGTCAATTAAAGTATATGCACTTCAGAGACCAATCTATTTGAATATCAAAGCCGTCTTTATCACTAAAAACTCTGCCGCATGAAATTGGAACCATGTTCCAGGTCCTTCTAACATATTTACAAAAAATGGGTAGTTCGTCATTTTGTTAACATGGAAATTATCAATCGGTGGTACTGATTTTGTCATTTTGTCACAATTTTTGTTAGCTATTTTGTTACATTACGTTGGCATACTTCAAATGTATAATATTTCTATAATATCTATTTCATAGCCTTGTTCCTCTGTTACATAACTTAATTAGCATTTTACCATTCAACATGTAAGTTTTGATACATTTGTTTGTCTATCAGTTTAACTTTTCGTTTGTGACTGTACGTCAATTTTGTGGCTTTCCTTTCGTTTACCTTTGCGCTTAGTGTATTGAGTTTCATTTTACCTACTTTTATCATTTTGTATGATTGTTAATGTAGTGATGTTTGAGGGCCTCAATGGGAAGAAGTGTTTGATTTACTTAAATCAGTACACTGTAACACATATTTGAGCTACCCTGAATAAATCATTTGATTATTATTATTATAATCCCTCAATTCTCTTTTGTTACACAGTCTCACTACTACCCACCTCCATCTTGGTCATCTTTCTTCTCCCCCTCTTTGTTTTTATCTCCCGCCTTCTTCCGTCGTCTTGGACAGTCCTTCATATAGTGACCAATCTTACCACAGATACGACAACCTCTGTCATTTGGTGGTCCACTCTCATCAGTCAGGAATCTTGTATCAAAGAAATATTCCTGCAACAAAATAAGGATTATTATTACGTTACTGATCATAAATAATAAATTATGATGCCATTCGTGTTTTTGCATTTGCTTTTCAGTTCATTTGTGAGTGCATACTTGTGTGACTTTGCTTGTGGTGTACATATGAGAGTGTGTAGGAATGTGTTTGTGTTGGGATCTTAAGTGTCAGTGAGGCTTGAACGTTGGAAGAGTCAGTGTATTGTAAATACATCACAAGTATTATCAATCTGTTTGTGCATCCATCAAGAATGCCAGAAATGTCAAATTTGTGCAAGGGTCATAATCAATTATGTCATTCATGTTTTGCAATTGCTGTTCAGTTCATTTGTGAGTATGTGCTGTGATTGTAAGTGTCAATGAGTTTACATGAATGTTGGAAGTCAGTGTATTGTGCAAGCATCACACATGTCAGTCTGTTTGTGCACACAGGAGTGCCAGAAATGTCAATGTATGTGTGGCAAGGGTCACAAGTGTACATCTGCATACCAGAAAATAAAACTTAAGTTTTAAGATCTACATGGATATCACTTCATTTTTGTCCGACATTTTCATGATATGACTCTGGTAACCCAAGCTTCTGTTCACTAAGATCGCTAAAACTATTGTTCTACGAGGTGATAAGATTACAAAGGTGGGTTATACATGTAGCTCCAGCAGTTCCTCTGTTGTGCAAATGTAATCACCCTATGATCAAGACAGAATAAATATTGGAAGGCAAAAAATTTCACATCACAAGTTTATACTTATAGAACTAGCTTTCAGACAGCCATCCTACTGAGACTTTAAATAAACCAATGTCAACTCAATACGTTATTCATATCAACATGTTGCAACAATAGTTTTAGTTTCTGATATCTAAGTAAACAAAAGCCTCCATTACCAGAGTAATAAAATGAATGAAAATTTTCTAAAAATGCAGGTGTATAAATAATACTTCTGCGAGCTATTAAAGACAACACATTTCATAATTGTTTGTAACCATGGTGTTTGTGCTCCTAACAACAAAGTCGATGTTTCAATCATTTAACAATACAACACAATTGCCCTTATATACCAAACACAAATGAAACTATTATCTATATGAGAGATACATACACAGTCTGTCCTATGGTAACTGTCTTTCCTTGGTGTACCAAACCTAAGACGTCCTTTTTGGAATGAACTCATAATATAGTTGTTCACTGCAACACAAGGATTACACAGCATCAGTATCAAAGCATTTAGTTGACAAAGTGATTTCTATAAAAACATAGTTGAATACCTTAAGTATATGTAATTGTTGGTTCAGTACTTTCTACATAGAGAGAAAAACTGTACATATACATGTATATTATTGTTCAGAAATATATGGCTAAATTTTACTTGGTCATAGTTTACATACATGTACGTGTAGCCATACACACATACAATGTACATACACTCTCTGTATCCCTCTCCTCTGTCCATTTCTCTTACTCATTTCTCTACCTGTCTGTCTGTGTCTCATTAAGATTCTAATACATGTATATTTGAACATCCCTTGTTATGTTCAAGGTCATTATCATCACTAGAAATGTGAAGAGTATGACAAATACAAGACTTATAGTATCAACTTTTGTTTGTTTGGTTTTTTCCCCAAACAAGTTTTGTATACTCTTTGGGCCCGTGGCCTTGCATGCAATAAACATATCTATCTACTTCCTAATCAATTCAGTATCAGTTTTAAAAAATAAAGAAAATGAGTAATCACACAAAACTGAACAACAGAATCAAAGACTCACACTAACAGACAGTTACATTTTTTCTGGGAGTGTAACCGTATGGGACAATACATAGACTTACTCTTTCTGGAGACTCCAGCTCCCAGGTTATGACTGAGATCAAACGGATCTTCAATAGAGATACACTTTGATGTCCACATCTTTTCAAACCTTGTGAGTGGGCATAACTGTTTTATACTGATCACGTTCTCTCTGAAATCAAACTCTTCTGTGTAGAATTTGAGTAATCCTAACCATAGCTGACCAACAGATTCTTTGTTTTTACCATAGTCAGGCCAGACAGCCTCCTGTGTGTGAGGGTAACAAATGTATTTTAGTCATCTTGCTGAAGTATTTGAAATTAAATGTCTACATGATGTGGTACCCAGTTTTTTTTTTTGCTAAGGCTTTGGTACGATTGTAACAGGTAGGGGAAATCTGGTAAAAGAGCCATACAAACCCATACAAATGTACAGCAGTCGTAGTCAAATAATGGTACTGCATGTAGTTACTTTGTAACAGTACATTTGAAATGATTACAGTGTTTTTATCTATCTACTATGGACTTTGATCATAAAATGACAGACTTGTAACTATTTACTAACCACTTTGGCAATATCTTAAAATGTGAAAGTTGAAATCGTAGCAACAGACTTGTAGCTATACTTACCAATTTAGTAATATCTTCTAAGAACCATGCATTCCAACTATCAACTAACCTATCTGGTTTGGTTTCTCCTGTGTAAAGCTGTCAACAGGAAAAATAACAAACATATTAACAAAACAGCCTTTTAGAAGATATATTGAACAGTCTGAGTAGGAAATAGTGTCTGTAAGTCTACCTCCTGTGAGCAGAAAAGAGACTGTCAACATACAAAATTTACTATGTTTTTATTTCATAATATTGTTCTTGATGTTGTATTTATATTGAAAACAGTCACTGTGTTCTAATTTTGAACTATATTACGGTTAGCATTAGGGTTTGGATTGTGACTGGCAGATGAAATAAACTCTCAGTGAAAAATCTCTATACAAACTTGAAGCAAAAGATTTAGGCCCCATTTACATGATGCCATTTTAAAATAAAAACACAACTATTGTGTTGTGTTGTGTTTACCGATATAATAGTTTACATGGAGACTCTAAAAATGTCCATCAAATGAGAATTTGAAAACACTGCTGATAGTGCATTGTTTTCAAAACGGTCCATTTTCAATCAAAAATGGAATCCTTGTAAAACAGGCAAAAATAGAAAAGTTCAAAAACAGAGACATGTAAGTGACCAAAAATGCAACAATTGGGAAACGCACAAATTTGACCTCAGTAGTGGCCCCATTGATGATGTACTTACTCATGCCTTTTTACATGTTTTACTGTTGTGTTATGTCTGTGCATGTATGATAGCATTGTTTTTGAGTTTTTCTATCTTTGGTGTTTCCAATGTAAATAGTCAAAACATTTGTTGGCCAATCCTGTAAACACATGAAAGTGCATCAAAATGAACCAAGATATTAGTATTTTCATTTGAAAACATCATGAAGCAAACTCAGTCTTAATTACTTTCATTGACGTACTCACCTCCTGTAAGACAGGTATAACTGGTGGCTTCCTCTGTTGTAGGAAGTATAACATCATTAAAGTGTACGCGTACGAAGAAAGACTTCCACGACTGGCATCACCAATATCACAGATCTGTAAATCAAATACCATTATTAAATAGAACAGTCTGCCATATACTTGTACAAAGTTGATCACACATTCCGGTGTCATAGCTTTTAAACATTGGATGGATGATTATAGATATGACGACTTCATCAATTGCAATAACAATAGAAATACTCCACATTCCTAGACATCACTTCCGCCTAAGTTCTGATAGATGCCAACGCTATACTCATAAGAGAAATTGAATTAAACAAACACATTTTATCTTGTTCAACATCCAAGTTTATATTAAACATAGTGAATTCATAAGGGATCCTTTTGCCTATTAAACTAGACAGACACAATGGACAAGAGGGTATGCTGTGGAGCAATAAATGCTAAAGCTAATAGAGCTTTTCAATTAATATATGCTTGAAATAACAGGATAATCCCAGTGTATCTTTAAAATACACTCCATCCAACAACTTCTGACTTGCCCCTATACCAAGGTAGATGCTCAGCGATCACTACATTTCTTGTTGAACTATCATTACATCTGTGCCTGACATAATTTGGCATCCTCTCTGAATTTCACAACGTGGATTGACAATTTTTACCTCAGCAAAGAGTGTGATTGTATAACCTAGCTGTTCCATAATCATATAATTACAAACACAAGAAGTCACTGCATTGTGCTTGTGTGTTATACAGACAATATCACGGTCCACTTGAGACTTTCTAGGGCTAAACTGACAACTCTTAGTCTTACCTTAGCAAAGACTTTGATAGTATAACCCAGCTGTCCAACGACCATGTGACTGTCGAGGAGTGAAATAAGTCAGTGCATTGTGCTAGTGTGCTATACATACAGTAACACTGTCCAGTTGAGATTTTCTAGGGTTAGCACTTGCGCGTTCCCGCAATAGCAGGAATTGGTGGTGAAAGGGTTAAATTGACAACTCTTACCTTAGCAAAGACTTTGATTGTATAACCAAGCTGTCTAACTCTCCTATCGATATCAGAATAAGCAGCCAGCATTCTGGTATTGTGTTGTGCTAGTGTGTTATAAAGACTAATATCGCCCTCTAGCTGTGACTTTCTGTGGGTAAATTTCACTATTGGCACTTTAGCTGTTGGTATTGCAATCACCCCATATAATCCATTGTGTTTCTTCAACTTTGTGGCAAGAACTTCAATGATTTCTGGGACTGGTCTTTCTAAGTCCTGCGTGATAATAGTCATCAAAATAGAATAATAACAGTAGAATCTTAGAATTTGGAAAAACTTCAACTATACTACTCTCAGTATTATGACAAAGATAAACTTACCATTCACATCAAATGATGGAATTACATGTACTTGTACTTGAAGAGGTCTGAAAGCTTTAAACTTGATTTCTAAAGAATTGGAAATTTATCATTACCAGAAATCATGGAAGAATAAATCATGTAATGTTTTCAAGAAAGAACAACACAATAGCGTTATTGAGCATATAACTTACATATTGCATTTAGACAACAAAAGTTTCTCACGGCATCAGCATGGCATTCACAACAATTTTCACCACTTTTTCTCAAACGTGTACATGTACAACCATTTGTAGAATCAAGCAATTACCCCTACTAAGCCTGACACCCAAAAATACCCTACTTCCATCTTCTATATCAAGGTCATGACCAATCAACAAAACACTTTACTTGGCAAGAGGTGATTTGGTTTCTGAATTGTAATGTTGAACTGACCACTATAGGGCACTATACCACATGCAAGTCACTCTCGAAATAATTCATTTTTTGTGGAAGAAGTGCATTCTGGTGTTCAATTAACAAAGCAACTACTAGAGAGTGTTTTACAAGAACTCATGCACACCTCTGTTGAATCAATGTCTTTGTACGTCATACAGATATCCAGATCACTTTGTTGAAAACCAAATCCATTCCTTGACGATCCAAATAGACAGAGTCTGGCATCATCTGCAATAGAGGACAAAAAGTGTCTTTGTTACTGACACATTTATTTAGTGATTCTAAAAAATTAATGAAAAATAAGTCTCAATATTTCAAAACAAGTTATTTTCTGAAACAACAGGCCTGGAGTCTTGACGTAGATGGTACAACACATGACACAAATAATATCTTGTGTCAAATGTGACAAATTGCAAAGTCTGTATGTCAGGTTACACCACTAGACTAATAATGTAGAGATGTTGGTGATTTCTGCACACACTTGACTACAACTGGTGAAATGGAGCCCATGGAGTGACACCCAAAACCATCGTTTTAACAGTTCTTTCCATTGAAATACATGTATTAAACCTGCCAAATTTACAACATATGAATAGACATTACATGTACATTTGTACTTACCGTTGAAATGTTTTCTGATAAACTTTTCTAAGTCTTTCAACACATCATCTCTTATTTGGATTTCCACTTCATTTAGTGCATGGATTACTGTAAAATTGAGCAACGTACACAAAATCTTCCTTACCAAACAAAGTGAATCTACAAAATGATATTGCTATTAAAATGTTCTGTAACATTTCTGTAGATGTCGATGGATGACTGTATTTGGATTGCATCTTTATGTCACAATATACTACAATGTACCGGTAACATACAAATAAAGATAACTTTATGAACTTTTATCATTTTTCTACTAAGGTCAACTGTTGTAATATCAGGGCTTGAAATTCACTTTTTCTTTGGTGCTCCCAGTGGGCTTCTAGTCCTAGTAGGCTACCAATTTCAGAATGTGGTAGCCCACAAGGATGGTGACCAACAGTCCCATATTCCTGAACTGAAAAACAGCGTTCTCCTATTGGTAATAGTTATTAAAAATACTTTCATTTCTGTAAATCTACCAATACCACCCTTTAAATCATCACATAATGAGTGGTAAGTTGAGTGGGCTACCAGCTGCAAATTATGGTAGCCCGATGACAAGAATTGGTAGTCTGTGGACATGGGACTACTGTTAATTTCGAACCCTGTATATTGTATATGTTAATGTTATGTTGGTAAATTAATGTTACACACAAAAACATATGCCAAGTTATCAATTGATAAATCAACACACTACAACTATTTAAGATTTTCAGCTGAAAACAGATAACATACATGTACATTCCATAAGGATAAATACTTACCAAAGACTTCTTCACAAACTTGATCAAGTCTTCTAAAGTCCTCATCATTCAACTTGGGCAGTTTAGGAAGATTTGGTGGCTTATCATCTGGACAGTTCTACATCAAAGATTTCAAGGATTACGTGCACTTTATATGTTTGTTTGTTTGTTTGCTTATTTTGCTTGATTTTGTTTATTAGTTGTTGTTGCTTTTGTTGGGGGGGGGATATTTTTGGTACTGTAGTATTGTACTCATCGACGCATACTTAACCATCACTTTCTAAATTCTAGTGGCAAAACTCAAACCTAGTACATGTATTCAGACTAACACACAAAGGGATCTACAAATGTCAAGTAGACCTACAAATTTACCACGGTAAACGATGTATGTGGCTATATTGTAACAGAACAGTCCGATAACAAACAGGCGAGATGAAAATACATAATCTCAAACTTACTTTGTTTGAATGTCCTTCTCTTTTGCATGAACTGCATACAATCATAGGTTTTTTTCCGCCTCCGGTCAGAATCAGCTGATTGAACTCAAAACTGCACCTTTCACTACGGTCAGTTTCTTTACTGTCACTTTCCATTTCTGTTGCCATGACGTTTCCATGCTCACATGAGGTAGTTTTCTGTGAATCATCATCATCATCATCTTCGTCATCATCATCACTTTCAGAGTTGGTGTCACTCTCCGATTCATGCTGTGTGTTGACGTTGTCACTTGTCTTAGGATCCTCTTCCGATGCCATGGAAACTTCATTATCATTCTCGTCATCTTCCTCCTCAGTGGCATCCTCATCGTTAATGTGGAGACACTGAATCTGTTCAACAAGGTCCTCTAGCAACACCCGTACTGCATCGTCCTCCGTTATCAAATCATTTTTGTTAGCAATCTTTCCATCATCCTCGCACATCACTTCCATTGAATCTGTTGTATCATCCACTGGCAACGAATGTGTTGGCATTTCACCTGCTACATCACGATCTTTGGTTTGTGTATCTTGCAACCTAACTACATCAGTCTCTGTGCTGGAATTCATGACAGCCTCTTGGAATTCTGATGCCACTGTGTCCCCACAAACTGTGCTGTCCCCTGAGTTGTCAGTATGTTCCTGATCTTTGCTAAAGTCTGACAGTTTGTTGTCGACACATGTTGGCTCCTGCATCAACTGTGCTAAGATTTCTGAGTCGTTGCTGGTAGTGTTATCCGTAGCACCTTCAGATGTAAATGTCAGAAGTCGAGAATCGCTACTCTCGGTTTGGTTGACTAGTTCAGTGTGACTTACACGGTCAGTGTTACCAGCTATGTCAGAACTTGTCTCTTTCTCAGATTCACTACTTGTACCTTTCTCAACATTACTGCCTCCATCACTACCTATCTCTAAGTCACACTTTGTCTCTCTTGCAGCATCAATTTGTGATTTGACCTCAGTATGACTTGAGGTATCACATTCCTCTACATTTGCACCTGGTTTGGTTGTGTCAGTGTCTATACTTGAGGTGACTGGTGATTGCTTACTTGGTGTATTTGTACCCATCACTGAGGTGTTTCTAGCTCTGACTTGGCCAGCATTGGTTGTCATATCTTTATTGCTTGTATTACGTGGCACACCAAAGTACTTGAGGCCATCTCGCAATCTGTCAAGTATGTATTCAAAGACCAACTGACTGTTGACAGATCTTGCCAGGTTTCGTTTCGGCATGTATGGATCTACACAGAAAGAAAGACAAAATGGTCATTTGTACAGCTACAACTTACAGACAGTGATGACCATGTCAACTTGGTTGCTAAATTTTCACACCTTGAACTATATCACAAATCAAGATTCAGACTTTTTTCAAGGTTCGCAAAGTTTACCTAATACAACACTTAATACCTACATCATTCGATTTGGAGGCTAATACGTTAAAATTCATATTATTCATGTTAGATTAAGCACTTTATAGCTGTTCATCACACATCATTAAATCACGGCTTCAACACCCACACCAAAATCATTCCACCCACATAAACATTGTCCAGTAATTGAAACTGTAAAAACCCATGTTCTTCAGAGACACCCACACCAATCCATCAAGGATAGATTAACTGTTTATTCGGGTGAAATGACCCTTGTATAAGGATGAAACATATTACTCTTCAAATTGAACAGTGTAGGTGGTAAGTAAGTGTGATACTAATGTGTAACGTGGGTGATCTCCCGAGACTTGAAAAACAAAACAAAATAAATGCTTTTGACACCTCATGTTACAGTATTCGATCACACTAAACATTAAACACCTACAGGTAGATGAATTTTCAATTACTAGCACATATGCAAAGACTGACACCGTGCTTCTCACTAATTCTATAAAAATCTGCCAAGTGAGGTTCCTAGGGCACATTCTCTGAATGCAGAGCCTGTTATATATAAATACCTGTGTACATGTCCCACATGAAAGCTTGAGACTAGGGCATCAAGGTACACAATACTCACATACATACAATCTGATCATTCACTGAGGGATTTTGAGGGTTTATTGCAATTAGATCAGATTTTGCACTTGCAAATGATAATTGTGCTTAGAGAAAACTTGTGGTCGCCTGCTATGCAGCTGAAAGAGGACAAAGAAGGGGAAGGGGGAGGAGGAATGACCCTTACCTTCGATAGCAATCTTCTTTGTACTCCATTTCTTGGTCTCCTTCTCAAAAGGTGAGGATTGTCGTACGCAAACAACCAAGTCTGCCATTCTGAACTCCAGAGTATAAAACTTTAACATCTGAATCCACAGATCACCAACTCTACTGTTATTTTGACATTTCCACACAGTGGGCTGAAAAGATAAATAAAAGACTGCATCAAAACTTGGGTCTTGTAAAAAGAGAAATACAACCCTTAACACTAAAGTAAAGCGTTTTCAGTATGTACCCCAATGGTTTATACATGTACTGGTAGTACCCATAGCAAGTGAAAAAGTATACTGTTTCATTTGCTAATTGACCACATTAGAAATGCCATATGCGACGCTTGTAAATAAACCAATTGAAACAGTATACTTTTACACTTGACATAAATGCTATAAATGAGAGTAGCACATAGAGAAAGTGCTTTACTTCAGTGTTACTAGGTAAACAACAGATACTGAGATAGGTGTAAAATATAAATTTCTAAAAAGTGGCTATCTTGGGAACACATACACTAGGTCGAGTCATTGTAATATTCAATACTGTACTGGAATGCTACAACAGGTACATGTACATGTTACTGTACATCTATGGTTCTCTTTTACATGATGCTTGAGGAAGTCCTTACAAATATTCAGAAACATAGATGGGGGAGCGTGGGGGCATTGTAAGTACTTACCAGTTTTTCTAGATCATCATAATAACTACAAACTGTGTCCTTGGACACCAATTTATCTCTTTCTGTTTCCCCTTCACGTAATAGCTAGAAGATAAACAAACAACATTATAAGATCCATGTACATGAAATCATGTAAACATATTGTTGATTTTTGAAATGAAATTTGCTTTTTTTGGTTAAACATTTGTAATAACACAACCCCATATCTCATGAGTACCAGTGAGAGTACTCGCAACAGTCTTGACAATATGGCTGCTGAGAACACCAAAAGCAATGATGCACATACCCTGTGTACATCACACTAGCACTCACACATTATGTTATTCTGTTAATGTATTAAATTGTACATGTATGTATGTACTAGTGATTACTTGGACTGGTGCATGTACATAGTACCAGTACGTGTACTGCAGTTCAATACTGAAAACGTTATTGTGTACATGTATGCAAATTATATGCAAATGAGAGTGCAGTCATTCCTTGTAAATGAGATCGTGTGATTGCAGAGTATAATTTTTGCAGTGTCTCCTGCAGCACTTTCACTCACTATGCTTGTTGAAAGGATGATCGCAGAGAACACTGCAAGCGCTCGTGCAAATACCCCGAATATGCCACACTTACAAATGTACAGGTATGCATCATGGGGTTATGTCATTATAATTTATACAGTACTTGTTTCCATACAAGCAAACATTGTGTGGCAAACTAAAGAAACCCAAGAACTTGATTTTTGTTGGGGGAATATTAAATGACAACTTACACCATGGAGAATAGGCAGTACTGGTGGCTGGCACTGTTGTAGAAAATAGATAACCATAATAGGAAAGGTATGGGCAGGTAAGCTTCCTTCATCTTGTTTGTCTATGTGACATAAATGGCCCCAGTATCGTAACGCAACACCTAGCACATTCACTCGTGGATCTATCTTGGCATACGTGGCTAATAACTGACTGGTTTGACGACTAGCATCTGTTTCTGAGTAACTTAAGATGCAATTCAGTCCGCTGCGAGAAGGAAGTCATAGAATGTACACATCACGAGTAAATATTGTCCAAAAATTTCCTCAAGGTATTGGTATCTCCATAAGAGATCCTTACTACAGTGTTTTGCTTAGTTAGAGCAGAATCTGGGAATGTACATTTTATAATTAAATGTACACATTAAATTTCAAATACATACTTAGAGTTGGTCATATAATTTGTCAAATTAAATAATTTTGGGATGTGTGCCTAGTTAATTATGCTGATGTTACCAGTGACCCTACCTGTCAGTCTGTCTATTATGTAAGGTGGAAACAATAGTTATAGACACTATTGCTCATGGTTACATCAGTATAGGAAATGCTGGGCACCAATCCCAGAATTCTCTACCCCATTGTTTATGGTTAATTTGTATTATTTTACACATTAAATCCCTCCCTACTTCCCCCCCCCCTCTCTCTCTCTCATTTGTCCCAGAAAATACATTGCATCACTGAAAATTTAAATGGGTGAAATAATATATACGATGAAAATATCATGTTTACATTCAAATATTTGCACAATGTAACATTCTGAACTTGAAAAGTGAAAAATTACCTTTTTCTGTCAATAAACTCAATAGCTGGTATTTTCTCACTAAATTTACTCTCCACTTTATCGAAATCATCTGTAAAAAAAAGAATATCAAGTGTAAGGCTAATTACAGGTTTAACATACATATTACAAATGGGACATTTAGGAAAGACTTCCATGTGTTTTTTTTTTTTGTTTTTTTTTTTTTTTTTTTTTTTTTTTTTTTTTTTTTTTTTTTTACAAAACACTGATTTGCAAAACTGGCACACCTAGGTAGCACACTTCTATTTAAAGCAATGACAGTTACAACAGAGACATTCACTTTCTACTCTTTTAACTAGAAATCACAACATTGGCAAGGGATTATTTCAAACTCTTATGAAAACAGAGAGAACATGATATATTCTATATACAAACTGCATCTTTGTGACTCATCCAAAAGTCTAACAAAAGACAAAAAAACAAAAACATTACATGTTACCTACCACATGACTGAAGTATATCCAGTACTTGTAATAGTATCTTAGAAGTTTGCAGTCCTTTAGGTATGTTGATATCAATATTCACATTACTTTCCTTCAATCCAAAACCATTGGCAGATGATCCATACAAATGAAATTGACAATCTGAACAATAAGAAATGTACAATATAACAATATGATTATCACGGTGACAGAGCACTAAGAATGAATTTGACCTGTTCTTCCTCTCTTACTCTTTCACCCCCCCCCCCCCCCACCCACCAACACTGTCCAATAGTTACCGAAGGCACAGAACTTTTGTGGTGAAATACTCATCAATCTCACTATGAAATTCAAGGGCACGAGAGAACTGACTTTGGACTACGCTGTAAATTTTAAATAGCAAATATTAATTAACTACATCTTGTTTTGTTTTGTAAACTGTAACTTTGAATCTTACACTTTTACATGAGTGTTGTGAACGCAATGACGTTGTCTTTATGAACTTTACTCAAATATATAGCAAACACTGAATAGCAATTAAACATGACAGAAGTTTTCAAAATACTTAAGGCTGTCCAATCATAAATTTCATTTTCCAGTATTGTCTTGGAGTACATGTACATCAAACAAAACTTTCCAGAAATGGTTCAAAATTGCAGGATGTTTGAGTAGATGTATAAACCCAGTAACCACTTCACTGGCATGTATACATATAATGAATACTGCATTAAAACATAAATGTACATGACGGTACCTGTGATTGTTTTCTTGACAGTATCATTGACACGTTCCACGATGTCTTCTCTTATGTTCGTTTCATCAGAAGTCAGAGCATGTTGGTTGACTAAAGACATCAACAGAGTATCCAATGCTTCTAGGTGGGCTTTGGAGGGTGGGGGAAGATTTCTCAGAAACTGATCTTCTTCCCAGGACTAGTGAAATAGAAAGACAATTTGACTTGAAATGAAATTGACTAATACAATGTTGTAATTGCTCATAAATTTGTATCCATATACATAGCATATTCCAACAATTGAACTAGTGTTCCATAATATTGCTACATTTTTGTACATGCAATAGTTACCCCCAGACACACACCTTTAACGATATATGTACAATCTCTTTATACTCAATATTCATTCAAATGCATTGTTCACAAGTTTGCAACAACTTATTTGACTGAGAACAGAGTTATACCAACCAAAAATATCTAACTCCGTACTGAAATCAGATCCTCCTCGGACAAAGTTACATGTGGTTACAAACCAGATACATTTCTACAACAAACATACATGTACATGTATATCACATGACATTTGTAAAATCAGTGATTAACAATACATACCTGAACCATCTTCTTGTGTTTTTTGTCTTTGATGTGACGTTGGCATACTGTGATATTATCACAGTGGTAATCACAGACTTGACAACGGTAATTAGCCAGTGGAAACTTGCTGGATTTCTGATAAATAAATACAAATAACAATATTGGTACACTTTGAATATGAAAATAACAGATCCAATAGACATACATGTAATTATAAATTATATTGAGATATTGATAAAATATTAAAGTAAAGACAGAACAATGGTCATTAGTCTGTATTCAGACTCAAATTATATTTTGTCATATTCCTAAAAAAATCTTTTGAAATAAGTTTTACTTACTAATTATGTGCACATACATAACCTATAACATACAATCTAATAGTCAGCATGTACAATGCACATACAGAACGCGTGCAAATCACTGAAGATTCAAACACATAAAATATAATATATCATCTGTACCATCTTCTCAAACACCCCCTAGTGGTTAACCAGGCATCTGAGTTAAATGTTGCATAAACGAGGGTGCTCATGAATAATCAAATGAAAGGCCGATAGATTAGAACAGTCGTCTTGACTTCATGGAATGTCCTATGCCCACCATGTTTAATTCTATTAATTTCAGCGACAATAGTATTAAAGATAAATCACAAAAAAGTCAAGACGACTGTTCACCGTCTACAATGACATGTGCAGCAGAAACAACCCGTCCTACATTTACAAAAAACAGTTTTTGATACTCAGCTCCTACCTACATAGTCTGTAAGGTATGCCGTGACGGGGCGCCCTCAAACATCAGGCCGGTGAGGGTGAAACGTCACGACATATCTTACAGTCTACTACCTACAAATCTAAGTTTCAGTGAAGTTCAATTTATGAGAAGTTCTAAACAGAAAGTATTACATTACCTCTAGCAGTTGGAATACATAGTCTTTCTCTAGTTGACGTATCAGTACTTCAGCGCTGGTATCTTTATTGCTCGGTCCACCCACTGGTACCTGAGACTGTCTGTCATCTTGTTGTTGGCTCAGATTCACATTCTCACTTTCATTTTGTTTCATTTGGTCATTTTGAATTGGTCTGATACCTAGGAGTTCAACATTTCCAGTTACTTGATCTTTATTCTTCTTCTTCTTGGAATTTCTTTTCCTTCTGTCTTTCTTTGCTGACTCGGCATCTGTGCCCAGAGCTGGTAAATGTTCCATTCTGTCCTGCTGCATCACATCTTTACTGTTGTTGGTACTTGCATTGGGTTCTGACTGTCTCAGACCATGCGCGTCTCCGAGACTTCTCACTTCTCTTCTGACTTGCCGCGAGGTCTGATCAACCCCTCCAAAATGCGTGGGAGTGGCACCTTGCCTTTTACCGGACCTTTTTCTCTTTTGTCTGTTGCTAGTTTCACTTTGCCTTCCTGGAATCTCAATGACTAGATTTTCATGTTTTCCACCAAGTAGTGGAACACTTGAGTCTTGATCTGGATGTCTATACTTCACTTTGTCAGCTGATCCTGCCATGGTGTATGCATGAAATTTTAGTTCACCATCAACCTGACAATAATAAAGAAATTATATTTACATGTACATGTATATTTCCAATCTGTAATACAATTAACCTTGGACCACGTAAAGTGTCTGAGAATTAATTAACTTATTATAATATGTTCATCCACTCAGGAAAATTTATAATTCTTAAACTTATGGAAAATATGTTAATGAATTTTAATGGGCAGTCCTCAGGCAGCTGAGGTTACAATCCTGGCCTACATGTACATTTGCAGCCACATGAAGTTCCTTTGAACAATTGCATGTTTTCTACATGTACATGTACTGCAGTCAGTGTGTAAAGGAAAGGGTATCCCAGGACAGGCTGAATAGGAAAGATCACAATTTTGCCACAAAATTAGAATCACAAAGTCCCTGTAGCATCAGAAAGTGCTTGCAACACTCCTTCTACATTGTACAATGGTCGACTCTTACCCCACTACAATGTACATTTAGTTGCATACATGTACATGTATATGTATTACAATTACTTTTTCATTATAATTTATATGTACAATGTATCACCAAAATGGTAGACAGACTTCACGAATTTTGCACAGAATTTATCAGATAGTTCCACTACAAGATCGTACACTGACTTACACGTTTATTCCACACCTATCTGATGGTGTTTTAATGAAAGTACATGTATGATGTACATGTTGTGTATACAAAATGGGAAGTTGTTTTTCTCAGAAAACAACACACACACAAAAAAATTTTTGTGTATATTTTAAATTTGAACTGTGGCTTACATATATGGACATCACCAGCAAAAACTATTGCTTTATCTAATTAGTTACTACATCTTTTGTTTTGAGGCCATGGGTGCATTGCAATACAATGTATCACTGACAGAGTACACTAAAATCAACACGTTCTACCGCGAGCGCGAGCGTTGTCTTGCATCCGTTATTTCAAATAACAACACCCCATATAAAAATCGGCGGACGATGAACAACAAAACACACATGCAATTTCTTAACTTGATATCGGATTGAATTTGTACGTGAACTCACCTGTTCATGCTACGCCACGATAATGCTGAGACTGAGAGTGTGTTGCCTGTACACTGTAACGCGTTTACTCGGTGTAGTTCTTGGAACTGATCTTTCTCCCCAAAAATGAAAATACTCATTGATTCATCCTTGCGATGACACAGTTCTCGTAATCATTCAAATTGCCTGTATCATAAATTACCTATCGTAATATGCAATACAAATACAAATTACGGATAAATGACAAAAATTACCAATTCTTTGAAAAATAACACTCGTGCTGCAATTTCCGTAATTTCAGTTCAACATGGGCGCCATTTTGAAAATTGGTGAGCGCATTGAAAACTAGCCTCGTTCAAACACAATTACAAAATAAATAACTACAAAATAAGTTTCAGTATAAAAGCCATTCTAAAATGTTTTTTATTGAATAGAATTAAGTACTTAGTGTTTAGGTAATTTTAAATGCAGGTATGTTTATTTGATATCATAAACATTGTTATGTGTGTCGTCTTAATTTTTGTGCGGATACATTTGAAAACACTTATTACGAACGAGGTGGCAATGGCGGCATGCGCGTTGATATAAAGCCCATAGTGAAGTCTGTCGAACAACGACGTTTTCAAACGAATTTTTCTACAGAAGCGAGGCTTATTTTTACTATTCACAGCTAACTAGGACATAGTAAAGATATTCCATATGCATATTTGATCGACTTTAAAACGTGTGCATCCATGATGGGGGGCTCAACGCGAGTAATTCAGGTGACAAACGTAGCCCCGGCTGCAACCTTGGACCAGATGAAGACATTGTTTGGGTTTTTGGGAGACATTGAAGATATCAAATTGTTTCCCAGGGAGTGAGTTGGATTTTTCTATTTTTAAGTGTATATATATATAGTAATATACCATATGAAGTATGTCGATTAGCTTCAAATTTTGTTCTTTGTCCGAACTGTTCACTTTGAAAGTGTTCCGTCAATGCTAGACCATGCATACTCTGTAGACTGTATGCACGTGTATGGTAGCTGCAATATTAATTGTAATTTGTAGCGTTCTTTGGATTTTGAGGTGGCATTTTTTTCTGAAATTTTGAAATTTTTTAGTTCCGTCGTTTAATCGGGGAAAAACTTTAGACGACAGAACGAGAAAAGCTCAAAGACAGAAGAAGAAAAAACTGAACATGTACATTTGTAAGTCTCTTCATTGTACACCATGAATACGTCAACATGACGTTATTTCTACCATTCATGGTGAATCATGTAGCTGATTTTCCGTAAACAACAAGTACTGTATTATATTTGAACTATGGAAATCTGCAGTCTAATGTTATATATATATAAAACGAAGTACATGTAATTGTAATCTATCCTACGGAACTTGCTGTTATTTTGAATGGCAACAGTTTCACGTCCTATCCTGGATGCTTCCTCAAGTCGATTGATGATGTGATGACAGATGGTTGGTGACACCTGACAGAGTAGGATTATCATATGATGGTGAAAACCGTCGAGGAATTTTACTGGTAATGCGCCTGCCAAGTTATGATGTAGTCCCCCGTAATTCAAAATAACAGCAAGTCCAGTAGGATAGATTATACAAATGTAATTACTTTGTTATTAACTTCATACCTGGATTATTGAGAACAGTCATAGACATATATATATTATATATGCGATCATCAGACAACTGGCAGCTACTCATTGTGTTACTGTATTTATATGTGTAAGTTGTGAAATAATGTATTGAAAGTTAATTGTGTATTGTTTCTATGCATACAAGGAGTCCTGTATGCATATGCATTCTAATGTGTACATTGTAGCTACAAACCTCTCTAATATGATGTGAGGGATTAGCACTGACATAATGTTGTTCACAATTTTGCCAGCATATGGCCACAATTTGATTAGACATGGAAAAAGAGATTGAAGAGAATTGAAAACATGCATACATGTACATGTATATTCTGACAACCTGACTACATGTATATTATTACCCAAACTTGCAATAATTATCAAAAGTTAAATACTTACACAGCTACAGTTCTTGATATCATTCTAGTGATTAATTAACAATATGTGCTACATGTATTTTATTTGTCAGGGACTCTCCATTGCCAGTGACATCAAGGGTATGTTTTGTAAAGTATGAAGACTTTGCCAGTGTTGGTGTTGCCCAACATTTGACAAATACAGTGTTTATTGACAGAGCCTTGATTGTGGTTCCATGTGGAGATGGTAAGTGTTCTAAAACAGAGAACTAGATAACTACACGTACTCACAATACGGTCGTCATACATGTAACTGTTCCCTTTGAGATATGAAGTTCTGAAAGCAGCATCAGTGCTTTTGTTACAAGTGTGATAGAATCTACTTAAATAAAAAAAAGTTGTTTGGTTCCAGTTACCCAACCCCCCACCTAGTTTTTTATGCTGGCCCTAAACTTTTTTTACGTATTCGAGAAAAATAATAATAAAATCGCGAAAATCGTAAAGTCTTGCAAGAAATAGTGGGTGTACGGAAACTGACATCAACTTAAAAAGACAATATAAAACCATTCTTCCAATCTGTAATGGCTGTACATCTGATAAGAAGAAATAAACAACACAGAGACCATATGGAAAACAACGAAAAACACAACTACATTTTGCTGAACAACTATAGACACTCACACATGAACAAAAAAATCTACCAGTCCCCACCTATTGTAAAGTTTAGCATAAGCAGAACCACACAATTTTTTATTTTTTTATTTTTTTTATTTTTTTTTATTTATTTATTTATTTATTTTTTTGGGGGGGGGTCTTATCAGGGTTCCAAACCCTTGCAAAAACACAAACTGTACAAGTAGTGTTATATTTCTTCCTTTCAGTGAATAATTACGGTTTACCCATACTTATTTCAACCACTGATTTGGATGAGTTAACTCATGTGTTTATAAATTTTTTTAAGGTCTTCGTTTTCCAATTAGATTTCAAATATAACATATTTTAAATTTCTAGGAATAATTCCTGATGAAAACAAAGCCCTGGCAATAGCAGCTCCAGCTAATGCTGTAGCAGGATTAATGCCAACACCAGGGGGCGGTCTACTACCAACACCAGCACCAGGAATACTTGGACAGGTAGGTACTGTTATATACAATGGTATAGAACATGTGTGTTAAATAGTCCCCGAAAGGAAGACTATGAGCTCCATGTGTCTGAACGTCCGTCCGTCCGTAATACATCATGTCTCTGACACGCAAAATCTGATTTCAACCAAACCTGGTACAAAGGTGACATATAATATGAAACATATGCACATACGTTTGTCTTACGAGATTTGCAAATTTGACAGAATGGTGGACATATTTGTAGTAAAAAAACTTTATTTACTCCATATATACATGTAGGTGGTTTTTACCCCCAAGTAATAATGGATTCATCCACTTATGTTTTCAAAATCCAAACACTGGTGGCAGTCTTATCAATGGGCACAACATTTTGCCCAATGATCCACAACAATACTTTGAACAGTGACTTGATAATGGAACATTCCAATCGCCCATTTTATTTCCATCTAAGAACCAATTGATACCTGTAAATAAAATTGATTGTTTAGTTAGTAGTTTGGCATTGTACATCGCCAATTTAGTCTTTGGTTTACTAAGATAGACTCAACATGGTGATACAACAGTGATAAGCTATTGAATGGACGTTGGTGTCATTATAGTCCCAGTACTAGGAAGGCGTCGCAGAGTTCCATGAACAGTGTACTGCTTTAGTACTTCCAATGTTTACACCACAGGGTGATTAAAATTGCACAACAGAGGAACCACTATCTCACCACATGTGTAATCTACCAAATTGAAGAACAATAGATTTAGTTTGCACCTATCTAAGTAAACCAAATGCTCAATTATGACGTGACTGAGGTCTTGGTAACTATAATTTAATTAAATATCACCAGGAAGTCCAAAAAAATTTCAACCTTCATAAAGCTTCCACACAACAAAGACTGAATGAAACATGTACTCATCTAAAGTTTCTCTCTCTCTCTCTCTCTCTCTCTCTCTCTCTCTCTCTCTCTCTCTCTCTCTCTCTCTCTCTCTCTCTCTGTCTCTCTGTCTCTCTGTCTCTCTCTCTCTGTGTGTCTCTCTCCCTATCTCTCTGTATCTCTCTCTCTCTCTCTCAAGCTTGCAGACGGGGTAAGTCGGGGGGAAAAAAACAATTTTGGCAATGTCCCTTCCCTTCAGGACATTGTTAGAATTTACAATATAGTCCCATACATGTACACTGTTTGCAAGCAGGACTTTAAGTTTGTACTTAAAACTAAAATTTGAATGATGAAAACATAACGACAACATCGCTAGAGTTGACTGCCCCAGTCTAATGTAATATGTAGTTGATGATGAATCATTTGATACACATGCATACAGACCATTCAAAAAAAGAATTCTGCAAGTCCATATTAAACAATTGTGATTTTCTTTTTCAAAATGGTGACAAAATTTCAATAGATGCATGTTGTGTCATGCCGTCCTGCATGAAGCAATGTGGTATTTCTGTTTTTTTACTAACTTGTCATGAAATGAAGTGACATACAAACACAATTAATATGCATTACACATGTCTACGTTATGATAGTGAACACTCACTAAAACTAGTCAGTAACAGCTAAACAATAATGAGAAATAAAACACTGTTTGTTTTTAACTAATCATCGTCATCATCATCTGTCAAACAAAAGATTATTGCAGAATGCTAACGTATTGATTTCAACATCCTGGCTGTGCCATTGCATCATGTATACATGTAAGATCAATATCAAAGTGTGAAAATGTGCAAACTACATGTAGTAGCTGACATAATGTGATCTAAACACAGACATGTTTAGATTTTCTGGTTGAACATGAACCTTTCACTGTCAAATTTATGGATGAATCTGACATACAGATGTCCACAACAGGACTTCGGTTATATGGTGTGATACAATTTATATGTAGACAGTTATGCATGTTTTTGAGAAGGAAGAGTCTTCCTTACTAGTTTATGCATGATCGAATGTTTGGCCAGTGTGATAATCTCCCAGGAGATGAGAGATAAAGCAAACTGTTAATGTAAGTGATCTCTCCCCAATTATAAGATTAGGAGTGTTTTGATTTAGATAAGAGGAGAAGAATTGACAAGGCGTCTTTCTTTAGACAATAAAGAAAAGAGAAAATTACATACAGCCTCAGACTGCTAGTGGTCTGAGATATAGCTGAGAGCAAAGTAACCAGGGAAAGAAAAAGAGATAGTTTTAAAACTCAATGAGTGAATTGATCAATATCACGCACAAAATAAGTTATATTGCACCACAAAAATTGATCATTCAATTGATCAATCATTCAACTAAATAATAAATGAATAAATAAATCAACCGACCGATCGATCGATTGATTGATCAATCAATTACATGCTCGCTGCCCCCTGTGGTGTATTTAGTTTCTTACATAAATGTAAGTGAGGGTTCCAGGGTTAAAGTTCAACATTGATTCCAAATGATTGGAACAAATGAAGGCTATGCTAATATTGGATGACTTTGATATGTGAGCTGTTTCCGGTACAAAAATTCAGTGTGAATGGAATCCCAAATCCAGCTTATTAGTTTTACTACTTTATGTCACCTCAGAGTGAAACTCACATTTGAGTTAATACCAAATGGCCGATAGAACAGAGCTCTACATGTAGTTTTAGTGTAGTTCAGCCAGTACCATCTGCACCAAAAAGGAGTGAAAAAGTTATGTTATCACATAGTAAAGAGTCTGCAGCCAAATTTCAAAAGATGAGAGAGAAAAGATGGTTTGTGTGAGCAATTATTAACATACCGTAACTTACCAGTGTTGCATATTTAGTAACAGTATACTCTGTGATGAAAGTTGGTTTAGCCGAGGCTTTTCAGTAATTTCACAGCAGTATGTTAAATAGACAAATGTTTATAACTTGGTTGCATACTTCAATCCATATGATGTTTCCCAGTAGATCAGCCTGAGTTGTCTTTAATAATAGTAAGATAAGTCGTATCTAATTCTATGTAAACATTTCAGGTTCCAAGTTTAGTTGGTTTAACCAATGCAGCCCAGATTACAGCACCCTTTGACCCAACCCTTGCTGCACTAGGACTTCCCCAGCCACCACCACTACCAGGAAATGTTGACCCATCCAAAATAGAAGAAATACGTCGTACTATTTATGTTGGTAACTTGGACTCGCAGGTGAGTGTCTTACTATGTGCTATGTTTTACCATGGTGTAAATTGTATCAGTTCAGTTTTCATGTCATCTCCAGAGGAGGTTGACGGTCTGGATTCTCCACTCGCTAGTGTTATACACAAGCCTGTCACATTTATAGCACCCCTAGTGGTTACACTAGATTACCTATTGTTTCCATAGCCGATATGTGGCATATATCATTGTGTATCTAGAAATGTGCAGTCAGACACTACCACCATGTACATGTACAGACATGTACATAAAACATCCATGGATGAGATGTAAAACCTGTTGTGCATACTCTAAAGATACACAATAGGAATATGCAATGTAGTTTGCATTTGGACTACTACAACCTAGCATCACACAACCATACCAAGAAATGCATTGTTATGCAATGATGGAACTATTTTTTGTAACAGTAATAGTTTTTTTGTCTGGTTCCGAGATGCATTGCACAAGATGATGTCGCTTATGTTGTTACATGTAGTCTTGTTTTGTCTCTATTACGTTTGTAATAACATTTTCATTAGGAAATTATGGAAACACAAGTTGACCTCTTTGATTATGAGTGATTTTATAGAACAAAGACTAAACACCATCAATGACAGACAGTGATTTTACAGGTGAACACAGGGTACGGTCAGGTGACAACCATCCCCCTGAGTAGCGCATGCATGTACAAACCCCTCAGCGCATACACAATTATCAATTACATGGCATTGTATGGAGAGACACACAATGTATCTTGGAACCGGCAACAGGTCTATTGCTGTATCTATATAATATTATAGCAATGATATTAATTAAGATGTTATTTCCCCAATATTTTTCTTTCTTCAGCCAAGGAAAATACGAGTGACTTAAGTGGGCTTTCTCGACACATAGTTACAACCCTTAGGTCAAGAGAATTTTCCAGCTTAATGAAAATATTGGAAAATAACATAATTATATATACTAGGGGCAATAATATCGTAGAAAAATCAGGGAAAGTAATAGCAATTTTGAACATATTGTCTCATATTTCAAACATACATGTAGCAGACCAGTGACGTAAACACACATTGAGTTGTGACATACATGTAGACGTGCATTGTCATGACGTAGAATGACCAGAGTATATATTCCATATTTTTTGCTAAAATTGGCTCATGCAAGGTATAATAACTATTATGTTGTTATGTATTCTGCAGACCGTCACAGCTGAACAGTTACTGAATTTCTTTTCTCAAGTTGGAGAAGTGAAGTACGTGAGAATGGCAGGCGATGAAACACAACCAACCAGGTTTGCATTTGTTGAATTCAGCGATCAGAAGTCAGTTGCAGCAGCTCTAACCTACAATGGAGTTATGTTTGGAGGAAGACCACTCAAGTGAGTCCTTTCAGTCAGTACTTGTACCCCCTAGTGTTTGAATAACGAGTAGATTCAGTCAGAAAAAATGTGATAGATCACCTGTAGTCTAAACGTAGCAAAAACCCAATATATATTCTCTCACGTTTTAAAAGTAACAAGTAACGTTTTATAACAAAAGTATCCGTAATCACTTGCATGCAGGCCAGGAACATGGTATTGCTATTTACAATGCAGTACAACACCAAAAACATTACATATACATGTAACTGCATGAAGATGAGTATGTGAGTGTATAGTCTGTGGAGGGTCTTTGATAAGATAAAGACGTTTGTGCCATGCTATCAGCCAGCACAACTCGCGTCTATACTATTCTGTGGAACTGTGCTTTAGGCCACACTTTGAACGTATGATTAGAAATTCAAACAGATGTCATTATGTAGATTAACAATCAAATAGACAGAATAGTTTCTGCTTCTGATGTTAATAATAATTGTTGTGGTGATACTTTTTAACTGTTTATACTTGTTAAGAAGCCTGATAAGGCTGAACAACACGATGTATCTTACAGTCTACTCTAGTGAGTATTCCAGTACAAACACAATTATATATTTGTAATTGTGTTTGTACAAGTTTGCTGACATACATGTATGTTACAATAACAGAAGCACATAGTGCATGAATGCCAGTGTTGGTACTCAGTGGTATTTGCACTTATTTGCAATGTTTTCTGATGTACTTTTACAAACAACTGCAGAGAACACTACAATCACTTGTGTCAGTATGCCACACTAGCACTAATGCGTTATGGGGTTCTGATATATACATGTATTATAATGATCACAGTTCATGCATGTCAGTAAGTGTTATCCCATTTTTCCAAAACAGGATAAACCATTCCAATAACGCCATTGTGAAACCACAGACCAAGACTCCAGAGGCAGCAGCAAGAGAAATGGAAGAAGCTATGAAACGAGTACGAGATGCGCAAGCCTTGATTCAAGCAGCTATTGATCCAGGTATATTCTAGTCACACCAACTATTCCTATTTATTTGTTCTACAGTTACCATTACATGAGATTCACCAGTTAGGTGTCTGTAACATAGGACATACATACGCATACATGTAGCTCTTAATATTATCAGAAATGTTCACCAAACATATCATTGCATTCATCACATTGTCTTGAAATACATGATAACAATTATTTCTAGAAGAACAGACAATGCTCTGTTCAACATCATATTTTTGATCATAGTGGTGAGAGATATACTGTAATAATTGTATCATTCTGTTAGGTTGATTGTGTATTTGGTGATTGTTATACACCACAGGTTTCACTCTCTTTGGTTTGCCCATTCTAAAAGCTGATACAGCCATATGCATACATTGACATAGAGCCCAGAGCTCAAGATGTCTGTTTTAACATATTTCTGGGAATGTTTCTAGGAATTATCACTTTCTGTGTTTTCACTCTGCGGTGTCTACTGTTTCCGGTGTGAAAAACTTTAGGTAAAATTTCGAAACCAGACTGCCAGTGTCGTGATCGCTCATCATATTCATCGTGGTTAAAAGTTTGTAGATGTTTTGTTGCTGGCATGCTTGTAGTTGTACTAACCAGCGTTCTGTTTCAGTCATTTTGTGTGTACGTGTGTTTACCCTCTTGGACATTTCAATTGTATTTTTATCTTGTAGAGTTGGGTCCAAAGACAGGCTCAAGTACTGATGGTAAATAACTTTATCATTACACAAACGCAGTTTTTCTCTGCTCTACCCTAGCTTTGGTGCAACTAAAATGAGAGCAGGAAACTAGGGAACAATTGACGTGGGGCAAATGTACACACATATAGGTAGGCAACCAACTTGGAGCTGTGGATCCGTAACAGACAAATGGTTTCGATGTTTAACAGGTATCACTTGAACTGACATTTTGGTGTATGTCTCTCTATCGATTTGAAGAGTGTGAGATAAAAAGGCAGTGCATGTGTGTTCTTAGTGTTACAAAACTTCATCATTTCTGTGTATATTTTTCTGTCTCCTCAATTTTCTCCTGCAGAATTTGGAGAAGGTGGCGAAATCAAGAAAAAGAAGAGCCGCTCAAGATCAAGGTCTAAAGAGAAGGATCGAAACAGGCGATCTCGGTCACGCTCCCATTCCAGACGGCGTTCCAGATCCCGTTCACGCAAACGATCAAGGTCAAGGGGTCGACGGTCTAGATCTCCAAGGAAACGTTCACGAAGTCCTCGCCCTAAGCGCCGATCTCGTTCACGAAGTAAGGACAGACGCAGGTCTAGATCACGTTCACCATCAAGGTAAGTTGCTGATCCTGCAAATTTTCAATGAAGAGCTGTACTAAACATTGTTCTATCATACAATGTAAGTTTAGTTATGTTATGCTAGTGATGTCAAATCATTCTTGTCACATTGACATTGTCCATCTAATGTTTTAGAATGAATGTATCGCTATCAGAACCAGTACTAGCTGACTGTGATTATGATAGCTGTTGTCTTCTCAACTTGTGTTACAATCCCATGTCATTGTCAAGTGGATATTACGATTTAAAAATATTCCCGTTAGCTGATTGGTTGCAGTGTTTTAAGTGCAATAATACATCCTTGCAAGAGATGTAGCCTGAAGACCACTGATCACTAAGACAGTGACAGGATGGATCTTGCCTTCATCATGCCCCATTTAAGGCTTTTATTGGCCATCAACGAGATTTGTACTACATATATACCAATTAGAAATTCACACAATTGAGGAACATAGAGCAAATAAATATTTCCTTGGACTACATTGTGTACAATGTCAACATCTATATATTTGTGACAATCTGGTTCAGGAAAAAATACAGATATAAAAACATGCTTAAAAATATAACATTGAAACATATACTTAATTACACAGAGAAATAGGGGGAATTGAACATCAAAAAAATGAAAAAGTATGTGTGTGTGTGTGTGTGTGTGTCTAGGCCAAAACAAAATTACGGCAATAACACAAAGATAAGTTGGAGCTCATAGAATTTGTTAAGAATTTAATCTTTCTTTTTTTTCTGACTGATGGCAGTAGACCATGACAAGTAATCCATTGTGATCTTATCAGTAATTGCATTCATTAAAAAGACATTGTACATATGAGTAGCTGTCAAAAAATAATCTACACAGCATGACAAGCATATTTTGATAAATAATATTCTGAAATTGTTGAGTGATATATATAGTAAACTCAGTATATGTAAAATGTCTATGCTGGAGAAAACAGTGTATGTAGAGTCGTATACATAACACAGTATCAAGCAAGACACACAGGAGCTGTTACACAGTGTTTCACGCTGTTGCGATCACTGTCTGTGTAATGGCTCCTATATATATATATATATATATATATATATATATTTTTATATTATAAACAGTAAAGTGTTTCTGCCCAATATGTTTTCAGGTCAGTAGGCCCAATCCATCGTACTAATTGATTGCTTATGTCCGGTGGCCTTAATTTATAGTGAAATTACTGTCTCACATAAGCGGTATAAGATGGATTGGGCATACTGAGGCAGCTCAGCAAAGCCTGAGCGACATGTCTTGACCAGAAACACTTTACTCTTTGTTATATATGTTCAAATGTTCATATATATTCATATATTTATGTTCATATATATATATATATATATATATAATAAACTGAAGGCGTCTCTGGAGAACTGTGCTCAATACAGTATTAGTAGCAGAGCATTATACATGTCACATGTATAGACTTAATTCAAGGAAATTGGGAAGTTGAGTTTCACGCTTTTGCTAACTTCCGACAACTGGTTCAGTTTGTCTAGGTTATTTAGTTATTTAATTGCATATCAAGATGGTTGGACAAGAATTTACTTTTGATGTGGGTGTTCTCATGTGGTTGGGGAAGTAGAATTTCTTCTCCAAAAAATAAGTGAATCAATAAATTTGGGATGTGGCTGACTGAATCAGTTAAAGCTTAGAAGAAGAACACAGTTTGAATCAAACTCGGCATCATATATAGGCTAGATGTCAAGTACTTGACAGTGAAAGACGAAAAGCTGTCTTAAAAAGGAACACCACTCCAGGAAATAAACTTAAAGGTGATTCAAAATGCTCACATTCACTATCGCTAATTTGCTAGACGACATGTTTGTGAAATGCATTCTGGTTTTAAAACTTTTCAAAAGCGTCTGCAAACACCTTAAAATGACCCTTTTTCAGTCACTTCCCTTCGGATTTACTTCGAGAGTTTTCGGGTATTTCCGGTCCCACCTAGACCACGGGATTTTATGACGTCATAAAGAGACATGGATAGCACGTAGCCTATGGCGAGCGTAGTCACTAGGTGAACAAAACTCAACAGCATTGTTAAAAAATACATTGCTAGTGGTTGTAACAGACATCAGTAAACAAAAACTACACTCTACATGTCTTATTAACCAACATTTACCGATATTTACTCACACTTTCTGACTAATTGGCAGTGTCTGTGGGTATAAATGCTAAAATATGATCTCCCCATATTATGGCAAAATAAATCAAAACGGCTAGACTACAGTGTAGATATACATAAACACTTGTAATGTCGCTCGCGTGTTTCAATTTATTTATCTGATTTTTTTTATTATTTGCCGAGGAGAAGCATTACAATATCTTCGACAGGCATGGCGTCGACAGCATATTATAGCCCACTATACTCACTGATGTCGCCTTTTGAACGGCGCATTTAGCAACAAAGTAAACATATTTATCTTGAATAAATATACTAGCTATTAGATTGCCATATCATCAGCAATAAAATTGTAAAGAATTGAGGAAATTTCGTGAGTTTAGTGTTGTCATTTACATGACTTTAGCAACTCGTCTGGAAGAAAACTTGTATGGTTTCCCTTGTTGCGATATCACTTAATTTAATGCAACAAGCCTATTTAATATTCATTAGAAGAATTCTGTAACGAATCATGGTATTCGAAGTGTACAGTTTAGGAAACCAACAAATCAAATATCGCGATGTGTTCATGATATCAAATACGATTGGACAATATTGACGTCGGCAATCAAGGTCGTGACCCCAGCACATGGTTATGAAAGAAAGCCTGCAACTAGATACTTGGCTAGCCACGTCCGGTCCCGTTTCTCAGGGTTTGTTTTGAAGTTAGAGACGTTATTTCTGTACGACTTGAAGAATTTTACAATATATCTGATTGATAAATATGGATTACATCAACACGTGGATAAATTTAACCCGACACGAATGTGCGCTGTGCTCTCCCGATTCCATACGTACATTGTACATACACTGCTTCAGCTTTGATCGGCGGCCTAGTATGAGCTTACTGCCGCGGCCGCGGTGACTGCACGTGGCAAAACTTGACAACACTACCCCTCTACCGATATATAATAATCACCTGTATACCGTGATAAAAACAAGCAATAATTCGAGTCCCCAACAAGTCGATGAGACCTACTTCTGTTCTGTCCGATCCGAATGCGAGTTTCTTAGGTTTTATATGGGTTTCAGACTCGGACTAGAGTATTACGCCCTAGACAATAATATATGTAAACTTGTGTTCACAAGCCAAACATGTGACAATACAAGACCACAACGAAAACTGTGAAAAATTTGCAGGTCAGTCTCATTTTATATATGGACAACAAACTTAGGTCGGTCACAGTTCCATTTACATTTACATGTACATGATGCAATGACTCGGAGCGTACTTCCATATGCTCGGAGCAAATCGAATCAATTAGTGTATTATGGGACCAACAAATATATTGTGGCACATGTCCCGATACGCCTTCTTGAAGTTTCCCATTGGTATTCTAATACTATTAATAGCTAGTATATTTATTCGAGATGAAATATGTTTACTTTGTTGTTAAATGCACTGTTCAAAAGGCGACGCGAGTACGATTGGGCTAAAATATGCCGTCCTTGGCCCGGGGATGCCGTCAAACGTCACCACGGTATCGTAATGCTTCTTGTCGGCAAATAATAAAAAATCAGATAAATAAAAGTCAATGAGTGTGAAACACGCGACATTACAAGTGTTTATATATATCTAGTCTAGCCGTTTTTGATTTATTTTGCCATAATATGGGGAGATCATATTTTAGCATTTATACCAACAGACACTGCCAATTAGTCAGAAAGTGTGAGTAAATATCGGTAAATGTTGGTTAATAAGACATGTAGAGTGTAGTTTTTGTTTACTGATGTCTGTTACAACCACTAGCAATGTATTTTTCACAATGCTGTTGAGTTTTGTTCACCTAGTGACTACGCTCGTCATAGGCTACGTGCTATCCATGTCTCTTTATGACGTCATAAAATCCCGTGGTCTAGGTGGGACCGGAAATACCCGAAAACTCTCGAAGTAAATCCGAAGGGAAGTGACTGAAAAAGGGTCATTTTAAGGTGTTTGCAGACGCTTTTGAAAAGTTTTAAAACCAGAATGCATTTCACAAACATGTCGTCTAGCAAATTAGCGATAGTGAATGTGAGCATTTTGAATCACCTTTAAGGTATTTTCATAAAGTTTGAGTTTTGGAGAATCATTTAATGATTGCACATCAGATAATTGAATGATAAATCTAATATGATTGCCATGAAATGCCAAATTGAAACTCTATTTCACCTGTATTGTTCTTACAGTGGTCCACCATTGATTCAAGGGAATTAGCAGATAAACATATTGTGTATTACCTGAAAAATGAATATTCATGAATCCTATTTGCCTTCAGAAATATACATTGTACAGTACTTTAAATTTGGGGGGGGGGGGGGGGGATTGGCAAATCACGCAAAATTCATTTGATATGAAATCATGAAATGACTCTAGAACTCATAGTTCATGAAAATATAGGTGTTTCCTGGAGTGGCATTGTCCTTTTATTGATGGAGAAAAATATAGGTTGTTGGACAAATTACTTTCATCTGTCCGAGAAAAAAAAAGCAGTAATCAAAATTGAAAATAACATCATACATAGATAAATTTAAGGACGTCACAATTGTTGCAATGACCACATGTGACAAGGTCCTCTGGGAATACCATACATTATTACATATGTACCAGAGATTACTTGCACTGTTCCCTGCACATGCTAGTGGTATTTGCACTGCAGTGCAATACCAAAAATATTATTGCATCCAGGCATGCTAATGATATGCAAATGAGGATGTGGTCAATTGTTGTACATAAAAGCGCGCGATCACACCATGATTTTTACAGAAATATGCTGTTTCAGATAAACATATGTAATAATGACAGAACCCCATGCCATGTGAGTTCCAGTGTGGGTACCCAGGGGTATTTACTCTGGTACTTGCAGTGTTTTCTTGCTACGCTCGTTAAATTACGGTCATAGAGAACATTGCAAACGCTCATGCAAATTATTATACCTTGAGTACGCTGCACTTGTACTCACGTTTCATGGGGTTCTGTCATATTCTCCATATGCACATTTTTGATCTGTACTCTTCATTAATATTGATAAGTGTTGTAAAACATTTTTTTTTTATTAATTTAATACTCCATTTTAATGATTTAGCAAAAAAATATTTGCTATATCTTCCAGAGATCACAAGAGATCCAGAACACCTCCACGTAGCTACAGGCGATACTCACGCAGTCGGAGCAGGTATGTATGGCTAAATGAAACTAGTACCCCCAAACATACATGGAAAACTTGTATCCTCAATCTTTTGTCTGCACAATTTGTATTGCAATTTGATTATTTTGAATCAAACTTTCTCATGTTTACACCACTTTATCTGAAAATATTACCAATGCTAATTACAAAACATACATCTTGTGTCTTTGCATGAAACTTTTCTATTCCCGAATGCCACTACAGAGCAAAACTACTGATCTGATATATATTCAAGAGTTGTACATGTATGTACATACAGTACTTGATGTCTAGGCAACTGTTGGGTCAGGTCACTGGGTTCTCGTCATCACATACTTTTGCATTGCCATTGTATGGTGTTGTTCCTTATCATTACCAGCAGTTTATTCATATGTGGCATGGTTTTGTCTTGATTGATTTACAGAGAGCGTCGCCGACGCAGTCCTACCCCACCCCGACCACGTGGCTCTAGAGGCCGTAGGAGGTCAAGGTCACCCAAAAGAAGGTCAAGGTCATCCTCTGAATCACCTAAAAGATCAAGGTCAGTTAATTAACTCCGTAACATTTATTGTTGGTTTTTTTATTCTGTAAATGAAACTTGTAACCTGTACTTTCAACTTTTCATACCAAGGAACAGTTCAGCAACAATAAGTGAACTTACAAAAACTACAATCCAAAACCCAAGCCCAAACAGAACTTACTCTCCCCAGCTGTTCATGCTGCCAAGAATATCAACTCTTTCAGAACTAGCAACAACAATTAGATGTTATTCCCCAATATTTTTCTTCGTTCAGCTAAGGAAATTACAAGTGACCTAAGGGGCCTTTGTCATTACTCGTCTAGCTACTCATAGTGACAACCCTTAGGTCACAAGTATTTTCCAGCTGAATGAAGAAAAATATTGGAGAATAACATAATTATACCAGCACCAGTAATATCAAATAATAATCGGGGAAAGTAATGCTAATTTTGAACGTTTAGACTAATATTTTTAACACAGTAGAACCAGTGGTGTAGACTCATGTTATCATGACATAGATGCACATTATGTGACGTAGAATGACCAGAGTATATATTCCATATTTTTTGTTCTAAATGGCTGGTGCATGGTATTAGTTAGTCTATCAGCTAGCCCTCGGATGTTCTTCCGATAAAATACGACACACAGCCGAACAACACTATCGAGGATGGAACATCCGAGGTCTAGTGAATGTCATCAGGATATAATTAACTGCCAATCAGAGAACCGTATTAGCGACAAGCACAAACAGAGGACAATAGCTAAATTTTCATGCATATTCATCTTAAGGAGGGGCTTGTAAAAATAACCACCAGTGCGTTAACTAAAATGTGTGAATGACAACGTCTACACACTCATCAAACACAATTACCATAAACTGATAAGACATAGTAATGACGTAAATGTGTTTGTCAACACCTGCATGCAGAGATTGAATATATTAAAGTATATATATGCATATATGGCCCAACCCACCGCTTATCGTAATCTCAATGGAATGTCCGGTCTGAAAATGACATTCGCTAGACTGTTCGGGCAAGCCCTCACATGCGAACTTCGTTCGCTTATAGTTATAGCATCGAAAGAAAGCCTGAACGTCTAGCAGCAAGACTAGGTATTAGTGAACTTACAAGAACTACAAACCAGAGCCACCACAAACTGTCAACTCATATGACTTCTGTACCACCCTGACCTGTTCACAATAACCACAAGGTGTTTTGCACACTGCCAAGCAGAAGCAGAACATTGGCATATAAATCACATACTAGTACATAGCTGTGACGGATAAAGAATTCCTCAACTGTACACGGTTGTATATAAACTCCATAGACAGGACACTATAATATCAACATTAGCAGTATAATACTAGTTCTCAACTTTGTAATAAATCATAGTGGGAGGATATGCATTGCTGATACATATTATGATTTCTTTTCAACAGACGCAAGAAGAAGGACAAAGACCGCGACAGAGACCGAAGCCGGGAACGAGACAGTGGTAAAAGTAAGAAACACAAGAAAGATAAAGAACGTGACAGAGAAAGAGAAAGAGAAAGAGACAGAGACAGGGACAGGGAGCACAGAGAGAGTAAGTCCAAGGAAGTCAAGGTTACTAGAGATTATGATGAAGAAGAGAAAGGTTATGATAGTGAGAAGGAGCGTGAAAGTAGTGGTAGCAGTAAAGAACGCCATGATGATGATCATCCTGTCATTAAAACTGAAAGAGACTTTAGTCCCAAAGAAAACACAGAACAAATGGATATGGATCTTAGTGATTAGACACTGCCACAGTTGTATATTTGAAATATTAAAACAATTTTAAATGTCTGCAATAAGTTCTAGTTCATACCAGTGTCATTTTCATATTGATTAACTCTTTATGTACTTACTGTCACTAATGATGATGATTGTTGCATTGTACAGGAATTGATATCATGTGGATGTTATGTAAACAACAGGGTGACATCACAAGGTTTTCATATGAAGACCATGGTGATATCATGTGAACACCATGGTGATGTCATGTGAGCATCATGATATGTGGGCATTATTGTTATTCCATGTGAGCTCATTGTGATGATATGCGAGTATCATGGGGATATCATGTGGACATCATTGTGATATCATGTGAGGTCACTGTGATATCATACAAGCTCGTGATATCATGCGAGCATCATTGTGATGTCATGTGGACATCATGGTAACATCATGGTGATATCATGTGAGTATGGTGATACAAAATGTATGTGAGCATCATGGTGATATCATGGTGATATGTGAGCATCATGGTGATATCATGTGAGCATGGTGATATGTGAGTATCATGGTGATATCATGTGGGCATGTTGATATCATGTGGACATGGTGATATCATGTGATCATCATGGTATTATCATATGGACATCATGTGAATATTTTACAAATACCATGTAAGCATGGTGCCATTGTACAATCGTTATGTGCATACATGTATTGTTAATAATTATCATATGAAGTCAATATTAAATGATAATCTCAATTCAAGCACGGATATTTATATCACATCAATGCCAAGGAAACAGAAAGTAGCAAATGGCTGTCCTCAAGGAGTGACACATGATCTGTTGTACTACAGCTGTTTTGAAATTCATACACATTTCATGATTTGTAGCATTTAAATGATATTTATCAAGCTATTTCAAATTAACCTTTTTGTTTTCCATTTAATGTATGTAAATTATTACATGTGCCGTGATCAGAACCTTGTACAGTGTGCAACACTTTTGTAATCTACCATTGTGTTTGAGTCCACCAAACATTCCAGATAAACCATCTTTCTTACGGTAGTGTGTATACAATACATGCTTGACCACTGTAACAATTTGTCGCATCTCAACAGGGTTGGTCTTCATTTGAATGTCTGTTACCAGTAATAGCACAGTACCAACATTTTTGTATAAGTATGTGTCCATAACAAAATATTTTGTCTATCCCCAAAAATTTTTTCTGTTTAAATTTCTGTAAAAATTTCTCCAAAACAAATGAAAATTAGACAGACAAAAGATAAGCTAGTAAATAGATTTTGTTATGTTTTCTTCAGTGACAACCTTTGTGTGTGAAAACCATTGTCATCAATATGAGATACAAATGTGCCTCTTACTAGCCAATATGATCAAGCAATCAAACTGTTCTTGTATTATTATTATTGAAGAATTTTAGTGGTAGATTTGTAGACAAAGAAACCAAATATTTGTATTCTTACCAAGAGTATTGGATACTATTAAAAGTATGTTGACATAGTACTTGTGTTTGTGTGTCTTCACTATAAATGTCTTGTGTACTTGTCTGTTCTTTTTGCCAGTTTAAGGGACATGGTCTGCAAAATATTTTCGGCATTTCTGTTTCCAAATAAAATACTACTTATATTTCATCAGTTAATGTAATTTGTCTAATGACTAGAAAGAAGTCACCAGCTAAACTCCTACCATACACTCTGTGTTACTGTAGTCTTATATATATATATATATATATATATATATATATATATATATATATATATATATATATATATATATATATATATATATATATATATATATATATATATATATATATATATATATATATATATATATATATATATATATATATATATATATATATATATACACACACACACACACACACACATACATGTACATATATTAATATATATTCATTAAGTGTCTCACTGGCGAGCACTTTGCTTGATGCAATATTAGAAGCAGATCATTATAGACTTAATCCAAAGAATAAGGATGTTATAACTTGAAAGTTGTTTGACACTTCCTCAGCGATCATCTGGTGACCTTTAAAATCTCAGTTATATCAGTCGCCAGATGATCACTGAGGAAGCATGAAACTCTGATCAGTGACTTATAACATCCTTATTCTTTTGGATTTGGATATATACATATAAACTCAGTATATGTAAAATGTCTATGCTGGAGTAAACAGTGCTCAATACATATATATGTAGAGCGGTGTAAATAATATATATATATAATATATATATAATACAGTATCAAAGCAGTTAATACTGTGGGAGTTTTGCCTGTGACTACTAGATATTAGACAAATTACATTAACTGATAAAATAGAAGTAACCTTTTCTTTGGGGGAAAAATGATGAAAACTATCATTATGGAGTTGCAAGCCATGTCCCTTAAGCAAATCAAATCATAATAAACATCGATATTACTTGAAAGTAACAACAAACTTGCAATAATAAAAAATGAAAATTTGCTCTATAGATTTATTTAATATTAAGTATCCATTAAAACTAAGTCCAAAATATATTCCACTTGATGTGAGAGAGCGATTTTACAATTTGCATTTAAATTCATCTTCAACTATCGGCTTGTAAGCAGTAACTATTATGGAACCAGAGCCATATGCCGGAACTTGTTACAAACAGGGGAAAGTAAACTATGATTTGGGTTGCATATTGGACATAAAGTTTTACATTTTATAACATTTTATCGTTTCTAAGGACAGTTTTATGGTCTATTTTCATTAACTATTCACAATCACAGTAATTTGAAGTTCCTCTGGCGTTTCATGATCATATGCATGTATAGAGGTCATATAACTTCTTATCAAACCATGACAGACAAGTCTCTGCTGTTCCACCATGTTGTGTCTTGTGTTATTAATCAAATTCATTTTTTTGCTTCACTTGTCCCGTTTGTAAAGAGTGTTCCACTTGTTACTGCTTGCATGTCTACAGTTGTAACTCTGGCGGGATCCGTGTTTACTATAGTCAAATATAAAATAAGAATGTTGTGGTTAAAAATACTTTATATGAATAGAACAAAAAATAGGCAAAGAACAAAAGGTGACTTTAAAAGACTTGCATAAAAAACTGCTGGACCGATTGCTTTGATATTTGGTGGTCATGTTACTTCTGGTGTCTAGTTGGGAAATTGTTCAAATGAAAATGATTGCATCAGAGATGTGGGGTTTGGGTCAAAAATGTGATTATTGGTCAAAGAATTTGAAAAGTACCGGGCAGATTGGCATGAATTTGATGGGGACATTCTTAGATGTGAGTAAATTAAGATTTGTTCATGACAAGATGATTCACTTAGTAATATGCAAATTAGGGCTAAAAATGTGTCTTTTCGGTCAAAAACCTATAATTCCAAAACTACTCAGCATATTGGGCTGCAATTTAAGAGGGGTGCATGTATTGGTGTATAGATGAAGAACTATTAAGCATATAATGACCTCGTCAGTAATATGCAAATTTGGTGTAAAAATTTGAATTTTGGTCAAAAATTTATATCTCAAAAAAGTACTTGGTCGATGAGACTGAAACTTTGGTATATCTATTGGTGAGATGTTTCTAGAAGTGTTATTCTGCAGATTTTCTTCAAAATATTTTGACACAATCGGCCCTAGCAACCATGACCACGCCAATAGCAACAGCCAAATGGTCGTGTATTTCACAGAGATAACAACAGGGATTAATAGACAATTGAACAAACATTCAACAATTGTATGTAAATTTGCCTAGCAACAAGACCACGTCCATAGCAAGTCAAATAATCATGTATACTGCAAACTAAGATAACAGGAATTGAAAGACAAATGAATAAACATTCAATAAATGCATGCAAATGTGACTAGCAACAAGATCACGCCCATAGAAACAGCCAAATGATCACGTATATTGCAAAGATAACATCAGGAATTCATACACAAGTGAACAAAAAACATTAAGAAATGTATGCAAATATATCTAGCAACATGACCACACCCATAGGAACAGCCAAATGATTGCGTATATCACAAAGATAGCAACATGGTTGGATAGGCAACTGGATTCAGCAAATGAACACCTATTGTTAGCATGGACTAGCATATGGATAAACATTTTTAAAAACTGTACAGTTGTGCTACAATGCCATTGGCGGTATTTTTTGTATGAGTTATGTTGTTATATGATCGTTTTGCAATTGATGACATTGATGTTTCATATTACTGATGTTAGTCTAAGCTGAACATTATCAAACCAAAACTCCTGACGCCACATGCTGATATAAGATATTGAATGGATGTTTATTTATTTATTTATTCATTTGAGATGTCTACAGGATTACCCCATTTACAGACACTCTGAAATTGGAAAGACTAAAATGCATATAATATTTACAAAACTAGTAAAAATAGAAATAAAATAAATTAAAAGAAGATAACATTACCGAAATTGCGTCAACTATTCCATTTAGGACATCTTTTCTATAAGTACTGAGACTGGAAAATATGTCAGTGTTTTGCAGGTTATTGATAAATTGAAGGTCCTAGAGGTAAAAACGAGTTTTTCCTTTGAGTAGAATTAAAACGTGCCATTTTAAATGTGTAGTGGAGATTCCTGGAGGTCACACGAAACGGAACAGAGCCATTTAAGCATGATAAGACTGCATCCAGCAATTTCCTACGAGATTGAAGACTTTGAATATTCCACCCCATGGTAACAAACGTAATTGTGTATTCAAATGTTCAAAGTCAGCCTTCTTAAAATTATATACAAATCTGTCAAGTAATTTCACACATTTATCAAAAGAATTGGAGATGTTGCATTCCAAAGCTAATTGATCAAAGTTAACAGCTGGTTCAGTAACACAAACTTCAAGGCTGATCATGACATCGTTGCAGCAAATTAGATCAAGTACTTTGGAATTGCAGGTGTTCTTAGTGTTAAATTGCAATAAATTCTATTCAGAGAGAATCTCGAAAAAACGATCAGATTTGTTAGAACTTCACTTTAACTGTGACGGTTCAGCAAATGAATCTCCATATTTATATTCCAGTAGATATCCGGTAAATTAAGGTCACCACAGACAAGAACGTTTAGCAGTTGAATGGACACGATCTAACGACATGTCAAAGTCATTCATTGTACATTCTTTGGTATCAGGTGAAAGGTATACAGTCGCAAGAAAGAGAGTGTGGCATTTCAATTTAATCTGAATCCAAATGATTTCATTATCAGTTTCAAGGTGAGGCCTTCTTGTAGCGACTATGTCATCTTTCAAGGCTACTAAAACACTGCCACTAGGACATTTATTATTAGTTGTGGTTTCCCTATCTCTTCGGTAGACTCTGTAGTGACTGTCCAATATTTCAGTATAAAATTTTTTGAGTTTAACCAAGTTTCAGTGAGTGAAATAATGTCCCAAGTATAGTCACTGAAATACATATTAAACTCTTGAAGTTTATTAGCGATACTACCGACATTTTGATAATAAAGTGTAATGTTAGGTGATTTGTTAAAAAGGGTATTTGGATAAAAAGGTATTATACACCTAAGAAAAAGCCTGTTTAAACCGTTTTCGTTACTTTGTTCAAGAAAACTCAAATTCGCCCGTTAAAATCAACTTGATGGCAGATCACCTGACAAACTAGTACTGTTTCAATAGGTCAAAAGTATATCAAAATAAAGTCGTTTTAGAATCCAATATGGCCGCCGCCTACTAGCTGTCACATGTCAACTCTAAGGGAAAACAAAAAAGTATTGGTTTCCTTGTAGACGGTGAAACCCCAAATTTCTTTTATTTATTTCAAAAGAACCAGGAACAAGCTTTCCTAGTTTATAGCAAACTTTCATGAACTTTGATTATCTGGAAAATTGGTCCCTGAGATTCATTCTACCTTTCTCACAGCAGGCTGGTATTTCTGATGACTTCCATATACTCGTACTCGTGCATTATATACACTTTTGGGGTCTTCCAATATTTAGATTTTATTTATATGCTAATTACGATTTTGGTGATCGAGCCTTAGGTTTCCTAAGTTAGGCACAAACTAAATCTATTGTTCTTCAATGTGGTAGATAACACAATTGTACAATTGGGTGATAGCAGTTCCCCTGTTGTGCAATTCTAATCAAGATAGTGGAAACATTGGAAGTCCCAAAACAGTACTCTGTAAGTTCATGGAACTTTAATTGTCAATAAAACTCTGCGACGCCTCCCTTCTGGCTCAACCACTGATTTTTTAATACTATTAACCCAAAGAATGAAAGACTGTGCAATGCAAACTTGGCATGATGAAATAACGTCCACATCAAAACTGTGAACTTACTCATCTTTTAGTCAATTTTGCAACCTGAGAAATATTTAAGTTGTGTCTATTATATAAATATAGAATTGCAATGTCTAGATTTCGTTGGTCCTATAATGATCTGAATATTGAGAGAGGAAGGCATCAAAACATTCCAGAAAACTTACGTTATTGTCACGTCTGTAGCTCAGACAATGTTTCCGTTATAGAAAACGAGTATCATTTCTGTCCTCGTTATGATGAACTCATCCCAAGATGGTTTCGCGAAAACCTTTCACATGATAAATTTATATCACTGATACGCTCACAAAATGTCACAAAGTTAAATGAGCTGGCATGTTCCATTTACTAGTATTGTGCTTTCAAAATGAGAACCCAAGTTCCATACAGTGCTTTCATCATCTTTTCTGAACTGTATAGTTTATGTTGCACAAGCTCTGTGGCCTTCATTGCAATATATATATATATATATATATATATATATATATATATATATATATATATATATATATATATATATATATATATATATATATATATATATATATATATATATATATATGCGTGCAGACGTATCGAGCACTGTGCTACGGTTAAATCTTACCACCGACTTCCTATATATATATATATATATATATATATATATATATATATATATCTTAGTAAGCTCATTTACCAGAGTAATATATCCACACAACAGAGGTATCGCCATCATCCATTCACGTAATCTAACACATCGAACAACAATAGTTTGCATTTATCTTATATGCTGAAAACTGAGTTTCCGTAGTAGTATTGTATTAACTCTGTTATTTCACATGATTTCGATTTCAAGTATCAAAACAAATCATCCAGGAAAATACATTGATGTTTTAAGCAGTATGGCCTTGAGTTTTGTATAGACACACTGAAGTGCATCCTTTCAGGGTATTTGCTGATAAAAAAGTTATCTTCGGAAATCGTTGACGGCTGCATGAATACTAACATTTTCAACAAAGGGAAGAAGTGATGTCTGTATGCTACGTGAGAAGCACGGTATAAGTAACGTGTGAAATTGTAACCTGGTTCTTTGCTAAGTAGCAAAATTTGGTTGCGAGGACATGTTACGTGTTATGGAGATATAAGTCCATCGGCAATCAATAACTTCTATCAAACCGTGTTTTTTCTTGTTCAATACATTAATGTAAGTTAGGTATTTTGATATGAATTAGCCTATAGCCCCCCCCCCCATACACACATCTACGCACACAGGTGCGCGCGCACACACACGCATACACATACACACACATATATACACACATACACTCACACACAAATACATACATACATACATACATACATACATACATACATACATACATACATACATACACACACATACACATACATACATACATACATACATATACATACATACATACATACATATATACATACATACATACACACACACGCATACATACATACATACATACATACATACATACATACATACATACGTACGTACGTGCGTGCATGCATGTATGCATACATACATACATACATACATACATACATACATACATACATGCATACATGCATACATGTATACATGCATACATACATACATACGAGAAATGAGCAAGACCGCCTTAGATGATTTAATAAATGCATCTCTGTCAGAAACAGAGACTCAGCAAGTGAATGAGAAAGGAGGCTTTATTAGAGGATTACGTTGGCATGGCAACGCCCTACATAGTCACCCGTGTCAACCATGAGCACACTGCACAGGATATTAATACGTGCCGTGTTCGTACGATTCGTTTTTGTATAGACCTCGCCTTTAACTCATCAAGTCCATTTCCATTTACACTGTTGCGTAACAAAATTAGATAATTCCATTTGAAGTGTAAGCTTATCAACTCTGCATTGCTTATGGATATCGTTAGAGGAGTGAATAACCGGATAATTAATTCCTGCCGCATATTGAAACAAATCAAGGATTTTCTAGTTCTGCATAAATCTTTATTTCAACCACAAAAACAAGGAAATTGTGTTTAAACACGTTTGCTTTAGGTAGCACAGTGTGATGGAAAAAAAGCCGCAAGCGCGGGTGTGTGCCTGGCTTCGGTTGACTGATATCAAGATCTCTCCTTTTGAGCGTTGTTGAAAAAAAAAGTGGAATTTCGTACGCGTTTTTGTCATACCGTCATCACGTCGCATTCGAAAGGTGGTGTAACAACACCTTGATGAACTACACCTACGCTCATCGGTCATTGGTTACGTACGGTGATGATGTACGTGGTACTGCAGACCACAGATGCTGGTGACATTCAATACATTCTCACAACAGCAATAGAGCCGTTTTGGCGTGGAATCCAACTACTCAGGACATCACACGTACAAACCTACGTCTTACAAGCGGATGATTCCTTGTCATTGCCACGGATATCAAATTAAGTGGGATTTTGTTATTGCAATTGTTGTCCTTTTTGGATATCGGATTTCAAGAATCAGCGACAAGACTCGTGTCACATGACAGCTGGTAATAAGTAAATCTCTGTCTTCGATGTTCGGTTCGTTATAGGGCAGACGAGTTCATATTGCAGGCACGTTGATACCTTGTCTTGTGACTAGTGCACGTAATTCACTTGTGCTTCTTCTTTTTGTTAAAGGTGAGAATGAAACGCAATCAGAACTGAAGAATCTCAAGTGATGTAAGCAAACATTATAACAACAGTGTTGCTGCATTATTATACCCTACTACCTTGGTTGGCTTTTTGTTGTGTAATACCTCGCCGCTTTGTGACAATAACGTACGGTGATGGTGATATCATCATTAATCTTCGTTCAACGACCGATATCCGTCAAAATGACGTGAAAGATGTCATCTGGAAGACGGGTGATATCACAGTCAGAAAAAAACAACAATTTGTTGCAAAGACTGTATAAAGTCGTAAGTGTAGGTGTTCTATCAATGTTTACAGTCTATGTGGAATACATCATACATCTTTAGTTATAGGTACGTGTGGAGACCTCTGGACGTATTTATGGTACATGAAACAAGAACAGTGTTGAAGCCACATGTACCGGTAAACTATTATGCTGCTACATCGCCGGATTTCAACAGTTCCGGCAAATTTCACCACCATCCCCTTTTAATACATTCTTGGAGCCAAGGGAAAGTGAGAGAACATCGTCAAAATGCTGAACATGGGAGCAGTGAAGTCCTTCGACGTGTACTTGGACGATCCAATCGAGGTATATCACGTCGGAGACACTATAAACGGACATGTTGTTGTTTCCTTGACGAAGGAGTTAGCTATGCGAGGTAAGACGCGTTTGTTATCTATCATGTAGAAATATTTGTTAAATTCATATGTTATGACTTCGCAAGGAAATAAACGGTTTTTTTTTTCCAATATGTAACTTAAAGGAATCGATAACTGAAATGAGAGAGTGTACGTATATGCTCGTATATAGTTCACGACGCGATGCTACAACTGTACGGACGTACGTACGCGTATATCACTAGAATTACGTTGTCATAATTTTACCGCTGTCGTTGCATTTTAAAAGCAAAATAAAATAACACTTATCAACCAAACTGACCTTTCCCAGTATACAAAAGAATGAGGAATCATTACAATGAACTCATTAATGACGGATTAAAATGTGTTATTATAAATATTCAGTACTTGTTCTTAATAATTGATGGCGAAGTGTGGTGTGTTCGTGTGCGAAGAAGTCGACCCATGCTAGTTGATCAGAAGACGACCTCGTCCTCGTTCGCCGATGTATTATGAATGACCCATCTCCTCTAATGCATCAATGTTTTTAACGTTTAAGAGAAATAATATCAATATTTTCGTATTCTTTTAATCGACGTGAGTTATTTTTTTAGGCAACGAATGTCCGTAAGTGTTCTCTCTCTCTCTCTATCTCTCTCTCTCTATCTCTCTCTCTCTCTCTCTCTCTCTCTCTCTCTCTCTCTCTCTCTCTCTCTCTCTCTCTCTCTCTCTCTCTCTCTCTCTCTCAATGAAGATTATTTTTTGCGTTATATTATTCATATTCTATTCGAGACAGTCTGTAATTATGTCGATATATGGAAATGTTGAACGCGAACTGACGGTTATTTTGAAACTAAATTTATTTGATGTGTTTCACAATGATATATGAACGGTCTCCATGGGCGAGATGTACTCATTTGTTTCAGATCGTTGCGCATTTGATTGCTTTGATGGACTTACAGCCTACATTTCCTATAGCCTTGGGGTCGATTATTTCATTTCAATGACAAGTTTATTTTGCAAAAAATAAACAGGAATTTGCTATATCTTGACTCCAATTCAAGACCAATTTCCTTGTGACCAATTTCCACGGCCCTAGGACACCACTGACATAGTAAAATATCTACGGTTAAACATCTAATATACATGCAGTTTGTTACATGAAAAAATAAGGAATATAGTTGGTCGCAATTGATTTATTAGGTTGTGTAAAATCTACACACGTTTTGCTTATTTCCGCTTTAAATGAAAAAAAAAACGCGAAAATATGTTATGGCTAAAATATTAATATAACATTAACCAAGTTTACTAGGCGTGATAATTAATGAATGTGTAAAAATTAGTCTTTGGAAAATAGGTAACGCCTTAATTGAAATTAAAAAAAAAAACACTTTGTGGCAAAAAATATCGGAGTTCACCTCTCAGAATCTTTCTTATAACGGTTTTTTTTTTTTTTACGAAAACGGTGATGAGCGAGAAAAAAAGACGTTTATAATACTAACAGCAAGTTGAACATAACGATTTACTCTTCTTTTTTTTCTTTATATTTAGTAGTAGTTATTTATTTATTTCAGTAAAAGGCCACAGCCCATCATACAAAAGAATGTGATATCATTTTACATAACAGGATTGGTCCAAAAACTAATAATATGTGAACAACAGATAAATAAATGTTGTTATCAGAAGTGAAACAATACATTATAGGTGTCAGGTTCATTCATAACTTGACAAAATTCTCTCTTGTCTTAAAAGACTCAAATATGAAAATTGTTAGATGATGTATACCGTGAGGGTTTATGGTCACAGAGAAGAGAAATAAACCTTTCTTTGCAAGTGGTTGGAAAATTTATGAAATATGAAACATACCAATTTACTAGGATGTTGCAACCTGAGAGTGTACGTTCATGATTTGAGAATAGCCTCCAGGTAAAATAGTCTGCCTCGTGTCAAGAAAGCTATTTCTATTAGGATGACTAAAAAGGCTCTCTGTCACTAAAGGAGAGTTCAAGTATCGAGGTAACAACGCGGATGTTATACAAAGTGTGACCTAGCTTCTGTTGTCTTACGTACTGGAAACTCTACTGACTCCTGTAGTGTATTATAATTGTAAGTGATAAGTGCATTTGACCGAAAGTTGATTCCACAAATGAATGAACTTGACTTTGTTAGCAGTTGTACTATTGTACTCCTTTGAGAAATGTGGATAATTGTACTGAGATTCATGCATCACTTGTTGCAATCAATTTCACGGCATGACAGTGACCTGTCCGTTATTGTACCTACCTGTTGCGTACCCCACGGAAGTTCCCAAACGAACCTGATAACCGTCGTGAAAAGGAAACAATAATGCAATATTATACACTATCTGGAGATTTCACAATCCACAATGAGTAACATCCCTATTTCATTCAACCATTAAGGTTAGACGTTCTGTATATTGTGCCATTACACGTGTGAAATGTTTGCTTTATAACATACTAGTCCACCAATTCAACCTTCATAATGGTCGAAAAAACCCTCTCTTGTATACAAACCATCCTCACATATACATACCAATCAGTACAAATGCACATAGATAGATATATGGATAGATGGATAGATAAATAGATCTAGATATATAGATAGATATATAGATAGGCATATTATTAGATAGATAAATATATACATAGCGATAGATAGATAGATAGTTAGTTAGATAGATAGATAGATAGATAGATATATATATACACCAGTAGATAGATAGATAGATAGATAGATAGATAGATAGATAGATAGATAGATAGATAGATAGATAGATAGATAGATAGATAGATAGATAGATAGATAGATAGATAGATAGATAGATAGATAGATAGATAGATAGATAGATAGATAGATAGAGACGGACGGACGGACGGACGGACGGTCGGTCGGTCGGTCGGACGGACGGACGGACGGACGGACGGACGGACGGACGGACGGACGGACGGACGGACGGACGGACGGACAGACAGACAGACAGACAGACAGACAGACAGACAGACAGACAGACAGACAGACAGACAGACAGACAGACAGACAGACAGACTGGTCTGGATGGATCTGGATGGATGGATGGATGGATGCCATCATTCATCCATCCATCCATCCACACACACACACACACACACACACACACACACACACACACACATACATACATACATACATACACACACACACATACATACATACATACATACATACATACATACATACATACATACATACATACATACATACATACATACACTATATAATATACCTAGAAGGTACTTTTAAATATTAAAGGCTCCACCACTCACCAGTGAAATGGACAACATTGACCCATAAGTCAAAGTAGTTATATAAAGGGACATGAATGGTTGGCAGTATTTCACAACAATTATTGAGATTACATTAAGATATTAAGAGAACACGTTTACCAAACAGTTGTATCGATCGTATGCCATTGCAGACAATCAACATTAGATGATGCTATACAACGTTGTATCAATGGAATGAATCGACCGTGGACATTGAATGACAAGCGGCAATGGATGGGTGATTACATCTCTCGACAAGTAAATACATTAATATTAGACAATATCAGCTAATGTACATGTACAAACATTGCAGGAACGTATAATAGACATATTGGTGTAGGCCAGGATTTTATTGACACCTGGATTATTTTTATTCGATGTGATTTTTGAGATACTATATCAGTTGTGTGATTGATAAATTATGCTCGATCTTTCGATCTTTGTTATCAAAATATTCCGATACTTTTAACGCATTGCGATATGTCGTGTCCAGAGATATAATAGCAGTACTGGGATGCAGTCTTCATGATGAGTACATTGCAGCCATTGTAGAACTTTTCCCCTTTGCATGCCAGGTTTCTATATTTACCACATATGCGATATAAAGTCACATACTTAGACCTATAAAAAAATGTGTGGTTCAGATTACGCTCAATTTTAGAATGTGTGGGGTAGGTAGACTTTTTTCAAGTGTGAGTGTCTAGTTCAGGTAGTCATGTTTTCCATTGTTTTCCATATGGATTCCGTGTTATTGGTTTCTTCTCATCAGATGTACAGCCATTACAGATTGGAAGAACAGTTTTATATTGTCTTTTTAAGTTGATGTCAGATTCCGCATCCACTATTTCTTGCGAGACTTCACAATTTTCGCGATTTTATCTTATTTTATTTATTTTGTTTTAGGTCTTGTTGGTCTACAAAATGAGTTAGTTGACAATAAATACAATACACACAATAGAGTAGAAGTCAGCTAACTACCAGAAATAGAGTGTAGTCTGGCTTGACACAAAAAAATCTTACTGAAAAGTTACATTGTATCAACTAGCTGGATGAAAATGTAAAATAAAATTGTTACATTTTAACTCTTATAGGGGTACGATTCACTTTATGGGTAGTTCACACATATAAAATGTAGTAATATTGGCGAGACATCTGTAACGTTTCTGACTTATTCCTAGAAAAAAATGTAGCAATATTGGCGAGACATCTGTCACATTTCTGTCTGATTCCTAGAAAAAAATGTAGCAATATTGGCGAGACATCTGTCACATTTCTGTCTGTTTCCTAGATAAAATGTAGCAATATTGGCGAGACATCTGTAACGTTTCTGTCTGATTCCTAGAAAAAAATGTAGCAATATTGGCGAGACATCTGTCACATTTCTGTTTCCTAGATAAAATGTAGTAATATTGGCGAGACATCTGTAACGTTTCTGTCTGATTCCTAGATAAAATGTAGCAATATTGGCGAGACATCTGTCACATTTCTGTCTGTTTCCTAGATAAAATGTAGCAATATTGGCGAGACTTCTTCTGTCACGTTTCTGTCTGATTCATGAAGATAAAAACTAGCAGCCTGATAAGATTGTTGTCGATTCATACACGTCGATATTCTGTTCGGCTTCCATTGATGTTCGTCTAGACAAATCGATACACTGTATCATTATTATCAGCACATACAGATTTTTGTTTATTTCTCTATTAATTACATTATATTAATTTTATTCTGTGCACAGATAACATGTTGCTTGTCGGCACAATCAAAGACTTTTTCAGTCACTACCTTCTTTAAACTGCCGTTTTAAAATAGAAGCGAAAGCTAGATACATTTTGTAATTGTTGTTTGCCACATGTTTTTGTTTGGGGGGGGGGGGGTTGATGTACGATTAGCTATCAATGAACGTGGGCGTAATCGTGTCGCACAATATGTCTTTGCAATACATAACTGTATTAAAAACGATAATTATAATGAAATGTTTCTGTTAGTGCCCATCTTTTCATCAAATAGTCAAGTTTTATAACGAAATGAAACAAACAGGGAAACCCGATAAGGACAAACGTATTGATCAATAATAACATGACGATATTAAATTTCCGATAACAATAGAAACTGACAACTAAAGATGAACAGTAAAATAACATATACCCTTTAAAATATTTGGTTCGATGTGCGAATTATTAAAGGGGTATATGTTGAATTTGTACGTTTTTTGTTAGGCATTGTTGTTTTGTTGTATTTAGTAGTTATTTTTTTTATTGTATTTCATCTTATTTTATTGTATTTCATTTTATTTTATTTTATTTTATTCAATTTTATTTTATTTTATTTTGTCTTGTCTTGTCATGTCATGTCTCGTCACGTTTTATTTTATTTTATTTTATTTTTTTATTATTTATTATTTTTTTCAAGGGGATCCTTATTTTTGTTAAAATATTGAAAAAGATTACATGCAGCATGGTATTTATGATGCATACTGACCCGTCACTTGGTAATATACACCTGGTATATTCAGGCATAATATTTAAATAATTCGTGGCATGATTTTACTGACTGTAGGATAATACGTATACTTAAATTTCAAGAAAACCTATATCGTGGCACCAACAAGGATAGTTTTTGTTTCGTTTGTTGTTGTTTATTTATTTTTGTTATTTTGTATCGAAGAAATGCATTAACATCAATATTGCACTACAACAGTTTAATCGAGGGTACATAAGAATAATATTAAATATATATATATATATATATATATATATATATATATATATATGAATGTAAGTGTCTCGCTGGAGATAACAGTGCTCGATGCTAATGTTAGTAGCAGAGCATTATGGACTTTATTCAAGATAATAAGGATGTAATAAATCGTTGTTCAGAGTTTCACGCTTCGAGCGATATTCAGACGACTAAATTTAGTCGTCTGATAATTATAATGATCATCAGACGACTAAATTTATCGCTCGCTCGAAGCGTAAAACTCTGAATAACGACTTATTACATCCTTATTCTTATATATATATATATATATATATATATATATATATATATATATATATATATATATATATATATATATATATATATATATATATATATATATATATAACCTTTTTAACTTCAGCTGTTGTCAATTATAATTTCGACTGTCCATTGAATTTCTAGTTTGGAATCGTAACTGAGTTTCATGTACATTTTGATCGACCAACATAAAAGCGTTTGGCAGCATGCAGTGATCAATGATCTAGTTGTTGCAATGTAATGGGTGAATAACCAAGTAAGTCTGATATCTAGAACCTATCAGTTGACCGCTGGTAATAAATCGCTATAGATTCGAAAACCAGTGACTAGATTTTAGTTTATTCTGATAAGCCGAAATAACGACAGTATGCCCTGTTGCAGTTTCACTAAATATATCTCAACCTTTGCTGTGTTCAGTTATCGACCCTTAAATAAAACATTTGCTGACAGGACTAGCATTTAGATTCAACAATTGATGTGGAAGTTGGTAATAACTCCTGCAGTAATATAAACGTTTCGAGCATAAACTATTTTGCCTTGACCGTTTGGTTCTTTAAATTTGTGCATCGAACTTTATACTTGTACTATTCGGAGACTAATACAGAATTTCTGCTCAAATGTCTGTATTAACTGTTACAGTAACATCCAGAACACACACACACACACACACACACACACACACACACACACTCTCTCTCTCTCTCTCTCTCTCTCTCTCTCTCTCTCTCTCTCTCTCTCTCTCTCTCTCTCTCTCTCTCTCTCTCTCTCTCTCTCTCTCTCTCTCTCTCCCCCCCCTTAAAATCCTACCTGAGTAGGTTTACCATTTTGATCGCCGTAGAGACATTCCTTGGTATTAATAAAGAAGGTCATCGAAGATTAGAAAGGAATTATTTAACCCTGTAAAAGAACTGAACGACTTATTATGAAGCTAAACTCTACTTTTTAAATTGACATATTAATCATCAATGACATTCCAATACCCTTTTGCCTTAATGTCTTTCGTATGATGTCACGAGTGAGTACTGTGCTGGCTAAATTTTTAAAACGTTATTCATGTCTCTATTTTATAATCAAAAGATAAATCCGACTTTTACGACAACCGAAGATTGGGTCGGTATTGATTTCTTTAAGTTTTATTCTCAAAACAACCTGTCAGTTAATTCACTAATACAAAGATAAATTCTATTACATCATTATTTTAAAGGTGAAGGGGTAACCAAGTTGTAAAGGTAAGCTGACGTATGTGCTTGGATTAACCTCAGGCTCCTTAACTCTGTCTGATTCACCTGACTGTGTATGGATTAGACGGACTCCCTAACTCTACAGCTCCATCCCCCATTGATGTACCATGATATCTGGTGCTGTTGAAAAGGGGGCACAGTCTGTAACTTTTACGTGTTTCGTTGATTACTCTAATCTTGTCAACTAACAGACCATGTTGAACCATATCTGGCAATAGGGAGAGAGCATAAAGATGATAATAGTTATACAAATCCTGACATAATTTTTACCAAAACAAATATTTTATTTTTTTGTTTAAAAAAGTATCATAATCTCAGTAAGCGTTAAAGACACTTTTAAAAACATCTCTATCACGCTATGTCTACGTTATTTTGTGCAAAAGAAAATAGTTTGGTTTCAATGTACAAATAACGTCAAGGGGGCATAGTGAACAGAATGCAACACTTATAAACTAACCACACTGTAAACCTATTGAACATCGCCCTTGTTTGAGAAGTGATCCAGACTAGACCGGTAAGCTTGTTAAAAGAAATGTATTCAAGTATCTCTATAGATACGTTTGAATCGATAGATTCGTTATATATCTACAACTGCGTAAAAATTTAGCTTCGGACAAAGATACCGTATACTAGGCTTGCAATACAACTTGCTTTGTTGTGATATCTCCCAGACACATTAATCACTTGCTTGGTATAGATTATATAATGTACTCCAAGTGTAGAAATCAATGGTGGCAATGCAAAGATAACTATCTTACAATCTTTAACAGATCCTAGAGAGTCTGAAATACGTGACAAGTTTCAATTGAGTCCCTTTCCTTATATGTTGAATAATACATTTGCATTTCTGGGAATCGTTACACATTTATCGTCATGCATGAGTGCATCTGTCTATCTATATGTCTAGCTGTCTGTCTGTCTGTCTGTCTGTCTGTCTGTCTGTCTGTGTATATATGTGAAATAGAGATTCTGAGTGCATACATATTGTGTATATGTTTTAGACAGATTCTAGTTTTAAATTAGTTTTATTGTATATAGTAAGCATTAGATGTAATGTTACATAAAATATTTGATTTTACAAATCTCCCACATGTATATATAGAAAATGATTCATATCTTGACGTGATGACAAGTATATAAGATACATATCGTATTACCACTGTGATCACACCAGTACTGCCACGTCTTTTATTTTAATGAGATGAACAGGAAACATTTTAAGAGATAAGACAGTGCCCTGGGCTATACGTATGAACACGTATGAATAATTCAAACATGGCGACTAATCCAGCCCTTGTATTTGCTGGTGTTTGCCTTCAGTAGCATTTTAAGCGCTGGGGTATGCTTTTTCACCCAAGATCATTAAATTCACACATGCATATTTGAGTCAGTCTCGTTGAGCGAGGTGTATAATCTATGTAATTTAAGGTATATCTCACCGAACAAATGCAAAATATGACAGGGGCGTGGCTATTCGTCACGACCTTCAAGCCCGGAAGCGGTTCTTATCAATGTTACAAGAGACAGGAATCCGAAATTAGGGGATGGCGGGGGCGAAAATAGTCGATGTGTAGTCACGACATTGGGACGTAATTGTTCTTTTTGTGAACAGCGCCAGGTCTTTTAAATTTTAAAGATAACGTTCGATCATTACCTGCAGCCTACTTTCTACTACCATCGTTAAGTCATTTTAAATGTCCTGCAAATGTAAACAAAATTAAGTAGTTTCATCTTTTGAGTAATATTGCTTTGAAAACATTTTCTGATAATACTTTTATTTGTTTACAAGTGTCGGAAAGTTTGAGAAATACAAGAAATTTTCGGAAAATTATCCAGCGTTCGTTTATAGTTTGGGTGGGAAAGAAGAGGGAGAGTCTAGCTAGTTGATGCACAGAATGGCTTTAAAAAAAACCCCCAAAAAACCCCCCAAAAACCAACAACAACAACAACAACAACAACAACAACAACAACAACAACAACAACAACGTTTGTAGTTACTTTGCTCGAGAAATCACAAACCTACTTTCATTTAAACCAGCACTAGCTACAACTGGAACACTTTTGTTCATAAAGTTAGGCCTAAACAATTGTTTGGTTCCGGTTACCTGACCTCACCTAGTTTTTCATTGCCGATCCTAAACTTTTTTTTTTTAGGTATTCGAGAAAAAAAATAAAATCGCGAAAATTGTGCGAAGTCTCACGAGAAATAATGGATGCGGAAACTAACATCAACTTCCAATCTGTAATGGCTGTACATCTGCTTGGGAAAAAAACAATAACACACAAATCATATGGAAGACAACGGAAAACATAACTATCTGAACTAGACACTCACACATGAAAAATAGAATTAAAAAAAATAAAATAAAAAATCTATCTACCCAACCTATTCTAAAACTGAGCGTAATCGAAACCACAAAAATTTTCTTTCATCAAGTAACCAAAAATATATTTACTAAATATTGGTTAATTACTTATTTAAAAACCAATGTGTCTGTTAATTAGTGGTCAATATTAGCCGTACATGGCGTAGTGGTAAGTTTAAATCTTGAGCAAAAGCTTGATTTTGAATTTGTTGTATGTAAATGGAATATCATTTTTCGACCAGACGTGCCACAATGCATTCACTAAAAATTGTTAAAATACCAATAGTTAAGTTCGACATTGTGCATATTAATCAGTGGTCGATATTATCCTTAAGTAGTACAGAAACAGGTTGAAATTATGCTCGCCGTTGAGGGCGCTGATTTTTTGGGTGCGGACTCAAAAATCAGTTTGAATTGATTTTACTGTGTATACAGCTACAAAAAATACATTTATGTACAGTGCTGGTATACCGGTAAGGGTGTTCGATATTATTACATACCTAACAAAATATTTTTCAAAAATGCATTTCAGTCGCAGCTAGTGCAGCTTTTAACATCAATAAGACAGTCAACAAGAGAAACGATTTTATTGATTTTGTATCTAGTAAATATAGCTTAATAATTTCCAGGTCAGTAGTAGCGAATATTCGTGGACGATAAATACCAATTTCCACCCTTTAAAAAACAGACTTAAATGCTGATTATACCCCGTATCGATTGCTATGCAATTCAATGGAGAGCACGCCAATCGAACCCGGGCAATAATTTTCCCCGGCACACCTCTTTGGCCAAATATGGCAAGCGGCGCGCTCAATCGCTCAGTGATTTGGATATGTTATACAGTCTATTTTTTTTACGTTTTTGCTAATAAAATATTTCACTGTCGATTTATGTGATTATGCGATTCAAATTATTTTTTCTGTTCCACTACGTCTGATGTATATATGATAAAACGTTTACGACCACGATATGGGTTTCGCGGACCTCGGTATTATGGCTTACGAGGCCTCCTAAAGTCAGGCCCTTCCACCGGACTACCTTGTTCCGCAAAACCCATTATTAATTTGTTTGAGTAGATAAAAATGAAATCAACGTAAATACCAATTAGCCTATTATAGCCCAGTTAATGTTTTGAAAGATAAATTTACACAACAGAGATCTTTTAAGATGGTGGCCATATGGATGAGAATTTGGCATTTACTTTGGATTATTAATTTATAACACACTTTTATCATGTTTCCTATTTGAAAAATAAATGTGAAACAACATTTTTGCCAAGCCGTTGGTTGTAACTCAATCAATTGCAAAAAATCTTTAAAATGTGTAAAATGATTTGTTATTGTACGTACAATAACAAACTTTATGCACGTATTTTAGCTTTTCTTTTTGCAATTTATTGAATTATAAGCAAGGATGATATATTTTGTTTCTCAGTAGGAAGCCATGATAAAATTGTCTTATAAATTAAGAATAAAATAAATAAATAAATTCCAAATCGTCACCCATATATGGTCATTTTAATTGACCTAATTGGAGGTTACCTGGTTATTGGCACATGCGCAGAGAAGCACAGCAATATGATTAAAAATAAACGAATCCAGACATTAAAGTTGTTCGCGTTTCCAATTTCACGTCATAGACTGTCATCAGTGGATGATTAATGTATGGGATAACTCGACTATCATTGGTCATAGCAAAGTCGATAAATACGTCCCATATAAATGTCGTTCATTTTGCATGTATACCGTTATAAACTTTACCAATATTAAAGAAAAGGGATGTACTGAATTAAATAAATGTGGAACAAGACCAAACAAGAGAGAATTGTTTCTGGTCAAGACAGTTTGTCTAAAATCGTGCGACGACGCGAATATTTTTTTTTTTAAATTCTCAACAAACCTGTCACTCAGTCTACTATTTATGGCAGTTACTGTTCTTTTTTATTTAGTACTTTAGAGCAAGTGTGTATGTGAGGCAGATGTCATTTGCTTGTTCATGTTGTCTTCACTGAAGTAGGGAGGGTTATTTTTGTGTTTCCCCACAGATCTGCAGACTGCATGGGATGGACAAACACACACACACATACACACACACACACACACACACACACACACACACACACACACACACACACGTAGTGATGCCTATAGCACTACTGAACTTTCAGTTCAGTTGTGCTAAAAAAACTATAGTTTTTATTGACGGCAGTAAGATTGCTTTCAAACAGCGCGCGCTGATCAGAAAAAGTGTTTTTGGCCTAATGGAAGACTTTTGTAACAACTGTAGTCATTTGTAATAAAATTGGAGTAATTTCAATGAAAGGACCTCTTTAGCAAAATGTAAAAACAATTCGTCTGCGTAACTTTAACAAAAAATGTAATACACCTTGGCTTAATTTGTAATAATGATATGTCACTGTAGTAATTTGTGAGTCATCATTGACCAACTGTAATGTATCGATAATAATAGTGAAATATAAATCCATACTGAGGTGTAACATATTCATGATTTCTGATAATCTTCATTTAATAATATTGATGGAATTGATTCGTATAAAGTAGTATCCTTGGATGATGCATTATGGGAGATGTGGTATCATTCGGTTGATACCTATATGACACAATCACCTCTGTAAATAACCAACCGTACTCTTTGTATAACCACATATAATCACGTTCTGGTTACCCAGACTCAAGTCTGGGGAAGATAGAGGGAGCTCTGCTTCTCTAATTACTCCATATTAGGTGGGTATTACCGTAACTACAAATAACGTTAACCTCATAGTCCCTATCATCTGCGCATGTTCAGTTTGGATTGCAAATTGGCTATTAAACAATTCTCCTTTCTCAGCAACTAATATCTGGAATAAGTATCCGAGGAGTTTCCAACCCGTTGTATGAAACGGTCAGCGCACAATATTTTTGATTACTTCCAAAGGTAAATGAAACAAATTGATGGTCATGTCGAGTCCAAGGACGAACTTGAAATGGAGAGTTCTTTCATTGAAATGAACACATACATCGATCACGCGCAATTTAATGAGACAATTAGCCTAATGACATTGAGTTAATATTAAGTATATAATGGGAATTGAAATCCCTTTGATCACATTTCATACCGCCATCATGTCTACGTTTCCGTGCTTTACATTTCATGCAGATGTTTAATAAAACATAGTGACGTCAACAAATGACGTAGATGATTAATTTACATAAATTCGATGCTAGATCTATAATAGTTCTAAATCTGAATTAAACAGAATTATGAATAAATTGAAAAATTAGTATTCGGTAAAATTAATAACATTAGCTATTTCGAATGTATTAATCTATCTATTTTAGAATTGTAATTTTGTCATCATGCCACCTGTTTACAAATTTAGACAATTCATCCAAACCTTATCACGAATTTATAAATTTCGATTCTTCTCCAATGCATGGAGTTTATTTCAACGATTCTGTAATCCAACATAAAGACCCGATGGCGTCTTTGAGGCTAGCGTTCAATTAATAAATCGAAATGTTATCTATTTTTAATCAAAAAGGGGAAAAAAGCGCCAATAATTGATTTTACATATAATCGAGTTGGCACACATTTTTCAGTTTAATATTTCCATTTTCATAACTAGGTTAGATATATCATGAACAAGAACCCCCCCCCCTCCATCCCCACCCCATCCCTTAACAAAATTCTACTCAAAATCAGCCGACACGTGGAAATATAGTTGAAATAATTATAGTATAGTATGCAAAATAATCAAACACGTGACTTAACGTGGACACATTCCACATTATTCCCCTATTGTTTTCAGTGTGCAGTAAAAATTACGAGAAATGAAAAAAAAAACGAGTATTTTTCTACTAAATGAGGAAAAATACCGGGGCATAATACAATATCCATCAAATATACAAGAGAGCCCATATTTGAAGTTGATGTGTGTACATAAACTATTATAGAGTTATCATTAATAGATATCATTAAGAATAGATTACATTGAAAACACAATCATGGAAATGAATCCCAGGTCTCCATAAGGCGATGTGTTTGAGTTTGTGGTTATCAATTTCTTCTCATCTTGTATGGTTACCACATTTTAGTTTGCTTAGATAGATTTCCGATAGTGCACTTGTACGGATAAAGAGTCTCTCTCTCTCTCTCTCTCTCTCTCTCTCTCTCTCTCTCTCTCCCTCTCTCTCTCTCTCTCTCTCTCTCTCTCTCTCTCTCTCTCTCTCTCTCTCTCTCTCTCTCTCTCTCTCTCTCTCTCTCTCTCTCTCTCTCTCTCTCTCTCTCTCTCTCTCTCTCTGCTCTATAATATGTGTATTAAAAATATAATAGTATACACTCTATTTTGGTATTAAAACATCTATGGCTTTGGTTCTGCTGTTTAGAATCTTGACAACAGAATAGGACAGTCTGGGTAAATTTATAGACTCTGAAAGCATTGAAATTAGCGTATGGAATTCATAGTGATTTTGCAGATACCATATTGATATACAGCCGTTCTCTTTAATGCGTTCAGGTTTTATGGTCAAACATGTATACGACAGCTGAAACCAAGCGTTCAGATAACTAAGATATATAGACATAAACCATAAACATGAAGGGTGTATGCCATGCACAAACTTAAATGTTGTCAATAAGCTATATAATGACTGACTGAATGTTGGACTAATTATACTTACAGTAGGGCAACGTTTCTTATGACTTTAGTGATCTTGCCGTGTACTATGTGCATGTGGTGACTTCAAGTGTTTACACTATCTTGATTACAGGCCTGTGTGATTATATCCACACAAACGCTATCACACACCTGTGTTTTATCTACCACGTTGAACAACATACATTTTAGTTTATGTCTATCTGTGTTAATATAGTACGCTGGAACCTCGGTTTCCTCAGTAGTATTGTTCATGAACGCATGAACTACATACCCTAGGATGATATTGCAAATTAAAGATTCTCAACGCTTATATTAACCCACCTTGATTTCCTTTCCTCTCTGTTATTAACCCTAAGCTAAATTACTCCTATAATGTCGGCTAGATTATGATTATAATAACCACAATAAAAATCCATTTGAAAATTACATAGTCAAGTGCTACAGGTAGCAAGAAGAAGGACTTTATTTGATTAATTTTTCTATTTAATTTATTTCATATTTCCCAATAATATCAAAGTTGAGACTACATGAATAAGAGTACTAAGAACAGTTTTCTCATTTAAATAATGATAATTAAGTTCGTAATTATTCAGTCTGAAAATGAAGTCCACTCGACTGCATTGACCAGTGTATTTGTCCGTTCATTCTTTACAGCAGTTATTTCAATATTCAAGGCAGAGTTGGTGAATTCTCGATATTACTTGCAATTGAATATTACTGCCTGGGCACATCATAAAAATAACAAACTTCCTTCGGTTTCTTGGTCGACATCGGAACTTCCGCTCCACGTGATTCACATTCATCACTGCAGGCGCGTGAGAATAAGTCGACATTCTTGTTCAATTTTAACCCTCTAGTATGAGTTGGAATGTTATTGCTGGTTCGTTATAATATTATAATATTATATGATCC